>NC_136494.1:5670030-5750030 GCF_053919585.1 Euprymna scolopes | reverse complement strand
CATACTCCTATCTCCCTAATTTCCCTTTACTTTCACTTCTTTCTTTAGCCCCCTCCCCTATCTCTATCTTTACTCCTCCCATATCTCCATCTACTCCTCGTCCTCCTCGTATACTTCTCCCTACTCTTACTGATACCCTATTCTTATCTATTCCCTTATTCTCACTTTTCTCTACTCCTTTTTTTTTTTTTTTTTTTTGCTTTACTCCCCCCATCCTTCTCTCGACTTACTCCTTCTTCCATATCTCCCAAAACTTATTTTCCTCCTCTCAACTCTCTCTACAACTTGTTTCCTTGCACTCTCATATTAGGTGCATTTCTATCAGTATTTTGTTTTATTTTCGAGTTTTGAGCAATTATCGAGACTCCGAAAATAGCATCCTCATTTCCGTCATCATGTGGTCATTCTAACTTATCAACTCATCACTACTTTTGCTCCAAGTAAATAAACGTTTTAAAATAAGTTTAAAAAATACTTATCTAGGTAGGTAGAAGAGTAACTTACCTCACTTTTGGGAACATTTATTTGTTATATGTTGGTTTCTTGATCATTTTTCATCCGTAGTAAAACATGCCCTTCATAACTCCGCCTACGCCTTCCGCATCTTCTCCCCCCCCCACTCTTCCTAATACTATCTCTCTCATCTTTCTCCTAACTCTCCTCCCATATCTCCATGTACTCCTTGTCCTCCTCTTGAATTGCTCCCCAATCTTATTTCTTCCCCAACACATCTTATCTCTCAGCTCCTTCTACTCCCCACTGACTTTATTCGGCCAATAACTCCCTATACTCAACTCTCTTCCTACTAATCATATATCTTCCTACTCTTTCTTTACCTCCTTACTCTTTTTTTTTTTTACAAGGGAGTCACCGCTTATCAAGATCCAGAAACCATTCGAGGATAGACGTTAATTAGTGAACCACCGTGATAAACAGTAATGGTGGAAACTGATTATTTAGGAGAACAGCTCAATAAGAATTTTTTTACATTGGACTTGAAAACCATCATGTTATATCCAGCTTGGAAGCAGTCCTGTGGTATTGTGTTCCGTAGACAAGCAGCTCTAGGAAAAAAACTTTGCTCATGGAATTTTCGCTAAGTTTTAGGTACAGATAGAGAGTAAGGGAAATTATTGGCAGTAGTTGTAGCCAGACAAGTGTTTATCATGACAGGAAGGGGACCATAGATTAAAGCTCAGCCGAGCATCTATCATGAAAATAATGCTGGGGCAGAGATAGCCTTGCAACGTCTCTGATCTCCTCTCGTCAAACTTTCACAAAAAACACTCGTCTAACCAAAACCACTATCAATAATTTCCCACACTCTTTATCTGTGCCTAAACCTAAACGTAGATGCCATGAACAAAGCTTCTTTCTTAGAACTGCACACCTGTGGAACTCTCTTCCGTTTGCCTGCTTTCCAACTGACTACAATTTGATTGTCTTCAAGTCCAATGTAAACAAGTTCTTGATGAATTGTCCGCCTAAGTAATCCAATTTATAAAATTTCTACCACTTATGTTTACTATGCTATAATTCTCATTGACTAATGTATACTCATTAACCCTTATCCTCGAGTGGCCTCCAGGCCTTGATATGTGATGAAGAAAAAAAAGAAGTAGCAGCAGGGAAGAGAAGAAGACATTGGCCACTAGATTTCAAAGCTGGTTTTGTACCCTTCCACTCTTATCTTATTTTTATCTATTTCCTTAGTCCCTCCCCTTCATATCTCTCCCTCTTTTTCCTTCCCTTCCTCCTATGTCTTTCTTTAATCATCCGTCTCAACCAACCTCCCCGCATTCTCTATCATTATCTAGTTCATCACTAAAGCCTTTCTATAACAGTCAATAGTTATCTCCCTTTCTTTTCTGTTTCATACACGTTATTTCTGTTAGTGTTCTTCGCATGAGTGCAGAGGGCGCTGTCACGAATCGACCTTCTAGATAAAATCAGAGATGAAAAAAATGTATATAAAAACAAAATAAAAAAACAAAAACGGGCCCTTTTATTCCAACACCAGCTGGAAATGGTTTCCAAGAGAAGAGCATTGATTGGTAATAAATGTTGTCCCTGGAGATTTCTCTGCATTCGTTCATTCGAAAGATTGTTTTTTTTATTTTTTTATTTATTTTTTTTTTTTTTTAGATTAAAAAAAAATTGATTCAAACGAATCTTTTGTTATTTTTATTTCTTTTTAGCTGAAATTTTCATTTTTGCTTTGTTTTATTCTAACTCGTGTTTAGTTCGATCCACAAACACAGACAATTCGTAAAAATCCTGCTAACATTTCCTTTCCTATTTTTTTTTTTTAATGGGAGTTTATTCGCATAATTTAGTTACATTAATACATGTATCAGATTGTTCGTTTTTTTTTTTGCATCTGTGGTTATCGCAGGGAACCAATTCATGCACTAGTTCGGAGTTATTTCCCCTTGATTGTGTTCTAACAGATAGGATTAACATTTCACCGTGAGTAGAGAGAGATATGGGAGGAGGAGGAGAAAGAGGAGGGGAAGAATTAAGAGGGAGAAATACAGAGTGGGGGGGGGGAGCTAAAGAAAGAGATAAAAGTAGGAGGAGAGATGAGAGTGCCAGCTTTTAAGTCTAGTAGGCGTTGTCAGGCTCCTATGAGAAAATTAGACCCACCCTCACCCCGTGTCCAGTAACCACGTTACGATCTTAAGAAGTATTATTTAAATTGTTCGGACGACTGTTCTCATCTTGAGTGTTATTCAAACAACGTTTCGCTTAATGCAACCTCTGACCTTCTTCAAGTGAATCGTGAATCTTGATATCGAAAATTTGAATAAATTTTCGATATCAAGATTTTTATTATATATATATATATATATATATATATATATATATATATATATATATATATATAGTAAGTTATAAAATATATATGGCGATTAAGCTACACTGAATATTCTGCGTTTCATCCACTCTAGGACTCTTCAGGCTTATGCGTGAATTCTGTGGTTGTTTATCGTTTTTATAAGAATAACTATATAACTACATTCCAAGATCCAAATATTTATTTCTCATAAAAACAACTCCTTTAGGATGTTAAAATTTCGGTCCGTTGTTTACAGATCTGTTTCATTATGCAGAAACAATCGGTTATTATTATGTCAATACCGACTCTTCGTGCATGCACTGAGAAAAATTAGAAACTCTTTGCTTAGTATGCGTGTGTTTAACAAACAAACTGATGAATAATTGAAGTGACATTATACATCTGAAGTTCAATTTGAACTAAGCCCAACTCAATATCTACCAACAGTACGTTATGAAAACCAGACCATTACGCAGAAGAGATAGACTTAAATGTGATTTGAATGCAATAAAAGAGCTTTGAATTATCTACTTGTTCCATTCGATCAAAATTATTCTTTTGTTCACAGCCAATCAGAATTATTCGTTTGTTCCCAACCAATCAAAATTATTCCTTTGTTCTCAGCCAATCAAAATTATTCTTTTGTTCGCAGCCAATCAGAATTATTTGCCTATTTCATCCCAACAGACCGAAAAACAGCCAGTAAGGAATTATTAGTGTCCTAATTTCCGATTGAATGTCTACAGAAACACATACCACTTTCAATCCTTCAGCTCTTTCAACTACAAATTATGTTTGAAGGACGCAACAAAATGCCACAGAGATCATAAGTTTTCATGATATAACAGGCACAAGTACATGGTTTTGTCAAAATGTCAAAATGACAAAAATACACAAAATTAGATATCGTAAAATTTGAATATCCGCAGATGCCTTACATCTGTGTTTGCTGAATAAGTACAAAATATCTGAAAGAGTGTTTGAACAAATATCCATTCCGTAGTCATGCCAACACAATACTAGAAACGTGTGTAATATTTATTTATTTGTAGACTGTTATCCTCATCTTTATAGTTGTTGTTTCACGATGTTTTGGCCAACTCATCCTCTGGCCTTCTTCAGGTTATTAACTGCAACGACAGCAGTTTCAATCCTACCCAAAGCAGGCTAGAGGTTTAGTTGACCAACACGTGGTGAGACAACAACAACTATGGAAGGCAGTAATTACAGGGGATACAGTTAAAGAGACTCAGCATTCCTATCCTGTCACAGTTAATCACCTGAAGAAGGCCAGAGAATGAGTTAGTCGAAACCTGGTGAAACAACAAAAACTATAAAGATGAGGATAACAGTCTGCAAATAAATAAATGCACAATTTACTCATCTCAAAGGATTCCAATAAAAAAAATAATAATCTATCTATAAAAGTGAAAATGTCTGTGTGTCTGTGTACATTTCCCTACCAAACTACTCTGTCAATTTTCAGTCTACAGATTTGAGATTTGATATAAGGGGTATTGAGATTTGGAAAAATCTTTTTAATCGGTTTTCGGCCAGAAATTTGGCTGTCAAGGGGTCAAAGTTCAACGATTTGACGTTTGAAAACTCTACCAAACTCCTCCGCCAATTTTGGGTCTAAACACTTGAAATTTTAGATGTAGGTTACTTGGACATGGATCAACCGTTTTAATTTGATTTGAGTTCAAAACAACAAATGTTAAGAGGTCAAGATTGGGGTCAAAGTAAAAAAAATTGACCTCTGCGGTCTCTACCAAATTATTTAGCCAATTTTTGGCCTAAACATTTAAAATATTACATAAAGGGTATTCAGACATAGGTTATGTTATGGCTGAAAATTTAGTTGCTAAGGAGACAAAGTTCAAAAGATTTGACCTTTGCGGTCTCTCGCAAACTATTCAGCCAATTTTTGGTCTAAACATTTGAAATTTTGCATAAAGGGTATTCAGACATGCAGCAAGCTTTTTAATCAGTTTTGGGCGAAAATTTGGCTGCCAAAGGTCAAAGTTGAAACTTCTCCACCAATTTTGGTTCTAAACACTTGAAATTTTAGATATAAGTTACCTGGACATGAATCAAACATATGCACACAAAGCTATAAACAGTACATAGGGCCCGAGCAAAGCCGGGCTGAACTGCTAGTATATATATAATTGTGTAATATTATTCGAAGCTTCATCTTAAAATGGTATTATCATACACAATAATTTATTTCACTGCTCATCTATTAAACATATATTCCAAACATATCCATCATTAAAGCGAAATGTTAAGAACAAAACTATGGTTAATACATTTATTATATAAATATATATTTATTTATTATTTATAGTGGATAATTATGAGAAGCGTACATTATACAAACCAATAAAATATATCAAGTTCTCACTCTATCTTTAGGATAATAAGATTGTTCACCTAGGGAGACTAAATTCTTCACGTTTGTGGGAGTCAAACAGTAAACAGTACACGTTCGACACCAGTAAAATCTTTGTCTTCTCTGCTTCCTTTCGAGCACATTCAAGGCAGAAACATTTTGCACCACTAGAATCAGTTCATATACAGGTTGTCCAAAAAGTCACTGAAGGGTTGTGAACTTAAATAGATTCTTTATTTTTTATGATATCTTTCTATAATTTTAACACAATCTGACTAAGATATTGCGAAATTAAAAATAATATTTATTTATGAAAAAATAAAGTTTTTTTAAATGTTGCTAATTTTCAGCTTCGCATATTTGTGCTCTTTCCAAAAACATTATTAATGACAGATTGCAGAATCTCTGGATTGCGATTTAACCCCCTTATTTCGTTCCTGATGTTTTCCTTCAATTCTTGCAGGGTTGGAGGTTTGTTAACGAATTGTGTCTCTTACATGATAATGCCGTCAATAAGCTCTTTGAGTCAAATACAATTGACCCCTGATTTTGGTAAAGAAATTTCACAACCTGCGTACGTTATTCAATGCTATAATTATCCATAATTAATTCGCAAAATATTATCTGTATAATATCTGAAATAGAGAAAAAAAATAATCATCAATGGCAAAATGACAAAGATTTTCAACCCTTCAGTGACTTTTTGGACACCCTGTATAAATCGCCAAAAAAAAAAAAAAAAAAAAATAGTAGAAGAAGATGTTTCCGTTGGTCTGTGCCATAAAGACGAAGATGTTTATACATACATTGTTAAAGAACTGCCTTTAAAATGTTTACTTATCCCGTGATGTGTGAACTGTCCAAACTTGTGTAATATTATTCGAATTATAGGAAGATAGGAAGCCTCTTCTTAAAATGGTGTTATCATACACATTTATTTATTTCACTGCTTAAACATATATTCCAAACATATCGATCATTAAAGCGAAAGGCTAAGGACATACGCATTTATTTACGGTGGACAATTATGAGAAGCGTATATTATACAAAACAATCAAATACAATAAATTTTCACTCTATCTTCAAATGAAGCAGAATGTTTTGTTGTGTAATCTTTGCAAGGGGAAAAAAATTCTTATACAGGGTGGAATGATAAAATTATCGCCATAGAAAAGACGATAAGATTCCATTTCCATTTGATGAAAACCGGTTTCTTTATGGTTGCAGACCACCTACTAGTTGACCAGTTGTGTACAAATCCTAAGAGCGATAGGGGCCTTCTATTATATCTGAAAATGGCACAATGTTCAACGAGCGAGATCTGAGATGCGCCACTGTACAACTCATGCTTTCTACCGATCTAAGTTATGACAACAGGACCATTGCCAGCACCCTTAAAATGCAAATCTAGATAGTTCAATGCTTGAGGGTGTTGCCAGGGTGATGAAAACAAAATTTCCAGCCATGTTTATCGTCTTTGGTGTGGTTTCAAGTGAGGGTCACATCATTCCAACTCACATCTTTGAAGTCAGCTTGAAAACACCAAAGTGTACCTGGATGTGCTGAAGAGTGTCGTGATCCTTTGTGGTGCAATCAGGTGGCCGCTGGCAAACCTTAGGCGTGGCAGCAGAACTCGACGCAAGCCCACAAGTCCAAAGAGACTAAGGTTTAGCTTCAGAAGGAGTGTTACGACTTTGCACTCTTCTCTCCTGGCCCTCCTCCTCCGACCTGAACCCACTGGACTACTTCGTTTGGTCATATGTTAAGAACATAACCAACATGACCTCCCACAACATCAAAGCCAGTCTGATCGCCGCTATCCGCTAAGTATTCGCCGAGCTCCAACCAACACTTGTGGAAAAGACATGCTCCCAGTTTCAGACACATATCGAAGTGGTGATTGAGGCTGAAGGCGGCTACATTGAATAGATGTCAGCTCTACTACATAATCAAATTACCTAAATTGATTTTTTTCAATAAAATGTTTAAAACAAAGCTGCAGTGTTGTTTGGGTTAGGGCAACAAATTTATCGTTCCGTCCAGTATGAGTGCAGCAATCTATATATTAAAAAATTTTTTTTATTTACTCACGTTCATCCCAAACAAGGCATATTGCCATTTGAACGTAAGTTGGGACCATATTTAGAGGAGATGAGCAAGATATTTGTTCACATTACATTTCAATTTCTGCATGTCAGTACAGTCAGGGAAGCAGATTGTAGTGAGGTCATTCCAAAGTTTTGCTGTCTGAGGGAAGAAACTATTAGAATAGAAGGCCTTCCAGCATTTAAAGACTTCTAAAGTGAAAGGTTGTGATTTTTTGCTGTTAAGCGAGTTTGTCGAGAGGATGTAAATTGAGGGGCACTCATGTGATCATTTCATCGAAGCACATTTCATTAAAATACATATAAAACAGGCACAAGGATGCAACATTGCAGTGATGAGACAGGGGTTGGAACTTGGTTGACAGTGTGTGACCTATTAGATTAGAGACTCTTTTTTGGACCTTGTTCAAGAGAGTGAGACTAGCAAAAGATGCACCAGCCCAGACGTGGCAATAATACGCCATACATGGGCGAATGGTGGCTTTGTAGAGGTACAGGATACTCTCCGTTGTGAGTTATCTTCTAGCACGATAGAGGGAACTCATCTTTTTTTGTAGCAGCCTTCACGTCCTCACTGTATTTCTTTCAGATATGTGTTCTTGGGTTGTGGGTTACGCCTTCTATAAACCTGGGCTCTATCACAGCAGCCCCTTATGCCTATGTTGCAATATACCTTGTTTAGAGCAAACAAAAAAGCAAAACAATAACAACAACTCTACAACAATAACAAATACAGTATTCAGCTTATTCTTATTAAGTTGCCTCTTTATGAGGGCAAAGTTGGCAAGAGGTCAAAAGTTTACAGAGTTAAGATTTGCAGACTCTACCAAACTCCTCCGCCAAATTTTGGGTCTAAACACTTGAAATTTTAGATGTAGGTTACTTGGACATGGGTCAAACATTTTAATTTAATTTGAGCCCAAAACAATAAATCTTAAGGGGTCAAAGTTAAAAAAAATTGACGTCTGCGATCTCTACCAATTTATTTTTATGATAGTTAAGGAAGCCTATTATATAGAAAGGCATTACCGTACATATGCACACTTTTTAATATATACATATGCACATAAAGTTATGAACAGTACATAGGACAAGAGCAAAGCTGGACGGAACTGCTAGTGTATATATATATATATATATATATATATATATATATATATATATATATATATATATATACACTAGAAAAATACTCGTGTCAGGATAGGAGTAAATTAATATTTCCTTAATAGAATGGACAGAATGGTTCTGCACCATTTTTATGTCCTCTTACACAGATTAAAATCAAGATGTAATAATATTAAAGCTTGTCTCTTAAATAGTTATCTCAATTTTGATTAAAATACCTTACATGATTTTAATTCTAGAAAATGACTAAAATTTAAGGCTTAAGGTTAAGAAGTCTAAGAAAAATAAGCCGCCGTCTTCTTTTTCTTCTGTTTTTAAGTCCAATGTAAACAAATTCTTGTAGCCATTTACTCAAATAATCAAATTCTAATCATTTAACTATTTGTTTCTGGTATATAGTGGTTTACATAAAACGCCTTAGCGCAGGTTGACCAGCCTTCGTCTGTGCGTTTATGTGTAGCTCATACTGAAGGAAATAGCATATGGAAAATTAGGAACGATAAAGATAATCACGGTTGCTTGGTTTTACACATTTACTGTGAAGACAAACACGCATAAGGACAGATAAAATATAACACATAAGAAGGGTAATAGTCAGAGTACTATAGCTGAAAACAGACGTTCATTTCTCCATTTTAAAAGTCACTCTCATTCCCCCTCCCACTCTCTTTCGGTTGTTAAACTTGTGAGAAGGTACGAAAATGAAAAGTCTTGGACTAAGACAGGAGAGACAATTTTACTCTAGAGGATAAAAAGAGTTACTTCCCTTATATTGTACTTTTTGTATCGTCCTAACAGTTTCCAATTCTCTCCTGGTGCTATTTGTTCCCTAAAGATAATATCTTTAGCCTTTATCCTTGAGTGGCCTTTCGATCTTGATAAGCAGTGACACAAAAAGAAGCACCTGCTCTTGCAATATTCGAGCTACAGTTGCAAGCATCATCCATTTATGGTTTTGTTTTCTCTGCAGTGTTGACACCTGAAAGTAATGGCGTTCTTAGCACCTGCTGGCATTTGTCTGTGAAAAAAAAAATTTTTTTTGCTGAACATTTTCTGACATTTAGTCATGAAACCCTGAAGCTAAACTATTTTTCGCCTCCAAGAATTCCTCGCGGCTGAAACAGATTCAATCTAGACTAACGTATAAGTTTCAGTATTATTTAATTTGCATCCGTTAATTAATTGCCTTCTGATATATATTTAAAAAAAAATTATTTATGGTTTCTTTCTATTTCTTTTTCTTTTTTAAAGGATGGGTGAAAGACGGTGCTGATTAATTTATGATCACTCACAAGCAGATATAACTAATATTTTTCATTCTTTCCTTTTAATCTCATAAATCAGAAGAGAATATTCACTGACCTACTTCCAGCATCAACAAGCTTTTACAAGTGTTTTTTAATCTATAACTAGCAAGGAGACCCGACGTTGTCCAGAATTGAATGAGAATCCAAAAATGTTCCACCGTCCTATACTTTTATTGTCATGGAAATCAGTGAAATCGCCCATTCGTCAATCAAATCGATTGATTACCTGCTCTTCTTAGGGACGCCCCCCCCCCACACACACAGAGTAGTGGGAGGAAGCTTCACATGTCTCCCCACACTTTGCACTGTCGAGAATCTGTTGTTGATTTTATACAATTACCTGTAAATAATGGCTTAAAGTTTAAAATGCAAAAATCAATTATCATGGTTTAATTGCAATGGCAAGTGCTCGTCTGAGCTCCATTCTCTGGTCCATCCTCGCCAATCTTTCACGAAAAACACCTGACTAGCTGAAACCACTGTCAATAATTTTCCCCACTCTTTATCCGTGCCTAACTCAAAACATAGATTCCATGAACAAAGCTTCTTTCTTAGAACTGCACGGCTGTGGAACTCTCTGCCGCTTGCCTGTTTCCCCCCTCCCCGAATTCAACTTGGATGTCTTCAAGTCCAACACAAACAAATTCCTGATGAACCGCCCCCTTAAGTAATGACACCTTATCAAATCTCTAATACTAACTATTACTAGGATACTATCCCAGTGATTACTGTACACACAATAACCCTTATCCCCGAGTGGCTCCTGGGCCTTGATAAGTGGTGACCCCCATGTAAAAAAAGAAAAAAATTGTGCTCTACACATAAACATTAATTTCGAACCCGCCACTGTTTTAGCAAAACCCAAGTATTAATTTTATGAAATTATTTTCACATAATCATTTCAGTTAAAGTTGAACATACAAAACTCGATCGTAATAGATTGCGTGGGTTTAATTAAAGTATATTTAAATAAAGTACATTTAAAAAAAAAAACGTAACTATGTTTCTAAAAATATAATTAATTACTGGAACAAATGTACAAGAGAGAGAGAGAGAGAGAGAGAGAGAGAGAGAGAGAGAGAGAGAGAGAGGGGGGATACAAACTGACACCGTAAAACGTAAGAAAATAAACGCAGCAATTTACTCAGAGGGCAAAAGTACTTATCAATTGCCCTTTGAGTAAATTGCTGCATTATATTTAACGGCGTAAGTTTGCATTTCCCCTCTCCCTCCCTATCTCTCTCTGTATATATTCTTCCCAACTCTCTCTCTCTCGCTCGCTTTTTACATTTCTTCACAGTGATGCCAAATAAAAAAACAATAAACATTTATTTCCTCTCATTCGCTCGCTTACTTTATACATTTGTTCCAGTAATTTATTATACTTTTCAGACACAGTTACATTTTTTATGTACTTTATTTAAATATACTTTATTTAAACCTGCCAATGATTGTCGTCGAATTAAAAATAAATGTTTCAGCAATATCATCTACTATATTCTCAACATTGTGCACATGTTAACTTTTTATGCATGGGGTAGATTTGTACATTATGTCCACCTCCACAATTTTCTTTAGAATGATGACATTTGTAGGTTTTTGACTATACTGATTTAAAAAATTTCCTTCAAAATTTGCGGAGACAAGTACTTATATAGATATAAAGACCTGTATTATATACTGCAATTCACTGGCTGCCAGGTTTGTACGTACGCGCGGCAAACAAATCTACTTCTCTCCTACCAACACTGCCACCCCACAATTTTTTTTTTGTTAGCATTTGCGGGTGGGTATGCTGACAACAATTATCATAGTTAAATTTTGAGGAAATATTCTCCCCTCAAATGGGGTTGTCTACTCCGAAAGCCATTCTTTACATGGGGATATTGGGGGTGTCTATTCTGAACGCCGTTCTTAAGATGGGGAAGTTAGTGATGTCTATTCTGAAAGCCATTCTTAACATGGGGAGTTTGGGATGTTTGTTCCAAACATCGTTCTTAACATGACAATACTCAAAGAAGTGACGTGAAGTAAAAAAAAATAAATAAAAAATAATAATTGTTTTGTTTCACATGTTAAAAAGTCGACAAAAAACTGGAATTTACTTTAATTGGTCAAAGAGTTGAAAAGAAGAGGAAGACTTGAACAACAAACGGAAACAGCTAGGACTGCTACGAGTACCACTGATTTCGATCACTCTAAACAGTTAATATACAGCAAGAATCCCTAATCTCTAAAACTTCTGTCTATACTTCCCTTATTATTCTAATGGACCATTTCTCATAATTTTATTACTTCTTACTGATTTATGCATTCCCTTAATTTACTTTTTTTTTTAAAATTCAAACAGTACCTGCATGTTATCGCCCTATACCCGTACTAATAGCCAGTGAAAGTCAGATTATTTCATTACGGCCACAGTCGCCAGTGTCCGCAATTGTTCAGGGACGGCACTGGCCACCAACAATAACCATAGTTTACTTTTTTGCGAGGATGGGGGAAGGCTTCCACTGAGCAATGCCGGTTTATGGGTCTTGCTAATATAAGATTAAATACGAAATCTGCATTAATCAAAATATCATATTTAAGCATATTTTACGACCGGGCAATGCCGGGTAGTCTGCTAGTCTGTGTGTAAATCGAATGGTAAACTAAGTTTCTTTTCTAGAACTGTCCGCTTGTAGAACTCTATACTGCAGGGTTTCTTTCCAGCTAACTACAACATGGTCGTTTTCAAGTCCAAATTATTATTGTGCCATCCTCTTAAATAATTAAATTGTACCTAATTTCCACCACAATCGATCATTACGCTGGCAATCTTACACTTATTAATTTTTATCCTTGAGGGGCCTTTAGGCTTTGATAAGTAGTGACTCCCATGTAATAATAAAAAAAAGTAAAGTTTTGATTTTCACCTGAAGCATCCAAACTTGCCATGCTTGGCACAACTCCATTCAGCATTTTCACAAGATTATTGAGAGTGGTGAAAGGAGTTAAATAGATTGTTTGGATAGGTGTTCATATTTGCCCAAGTTCTGAGGCCTAAAAGAGGGTCTTGTTTATTTTTGATTCCCTCAACTTAACCCACTTATCCAAGAAGAGTATGGGGTTTTCTTTGTTGTTTTTGACCGCAGCCGAATAACTACACCTCGTGATGCTGCAACTGCCATCGAAAGGATGGAACAAATTCTTCATAAGGTTACAAAAGCCTGCAAGTCTTTTAAAAGACATCTGCGTTCCATATGATAATTTATTGGTTTCACAAAAATTAAAAAAAAAAAAAAAAATCTTTTAGTATCGGATTTGGTTTTAAAAATCCATTTCTTATATTTTCAATTCTATGGTGCTTTTTTTTTTTTTACTGTATAAATATTGGATCTGTTACTCTTTCAGGCGTCAACATAAAATTGAGATATTACTAATTATCTCCATGTGAGAGATCGGCTAATATCGGCATTCGTCGTTAGAGTTCGATACTGAAAAAAAAAAAAACAAACGAAAAAAAAACAATGTCGATAACTCAATAAAAAAACGAAAACAAAAGATGTAGTTTATTCACACTCCTAAATTTGTTATTTTATTTTATTTTATTAGCGAAGGCGTGACACCCGACTTAATACGCTTAAATATGATATTTTAATATGTCTAGATTTCGTATCTATTATTAGAGATTCGTGATTTCAAAAGTAAAAAAAAAAATATTTGGATACCATCAGCTAGAATTGAAACCGAAAGCAAAACTATAGCATTCAAAGCTGGTGACGTTACCACTGTACCAACGTGACATGCATATAAAATGATTAAAAATTAAAAATAAACTAAGATGAATGTACAAAATGTATAACGATTTTTTTCAATTTTGACCTTAAAAAACTATTTTAACCGGCTAAAGACCAATAAAAGAACGGTCCATAAAAAATACAATCATTTAAGAACTCTAGCGCCACAAAGAAATGTCGCGTCGATGGGTTCAGGGCCGCCTGAGGAAGTCTTATTGACTGAAACAGATGGCTGTTTGTAGTGACCATATGGAACTGTTTATCCTCAAATAAAAAATATATATTTTGCTCTTGTTATTGAGCACTATCTAACAACTTTGTTGTATTCATTAGTCCCGACTTTTGAACATCTTAAACCTGGATATATATATATATATATATATATATATATATATATATATATATATATATATATATATATATATATATACTCCTGAAAATGATCACAGATCGAATGCACTGCAGGAAAAATGGTCGACACGGAATTACTCGGATACATACTACACAATTTGCCACCAGAGAAATGCTTGACAAATCAAGAGAATCTGCTGAAAGATAAAAAAAAAAAAGAGAACTCTATCGTATTCAACCAGATATGCCTTGAAAATTGCTTGCTGCATATATATATATATATATATATATATATATATATATATATATAGGAGACAATAGGAGTGAAAATGAATTCACAAAGACTATATATTGGAAAATATAGAATGAGTCATTTATTTAATAAGGATATGCATACATTTAGGGGGTATAAAGAGTCCCCTTCATTATCTTACCTGACATGTTTTTTACTCTTCTGATGAGAAGCATTAGGCTTCGAAATACCTTGGTATAAAGAGTCCCCTTCATCCCCAACTAAAATGTATGCATATCCTGATTAAATAAATGAATCATTATATATTTTCCAATATATAGAATTTCTGACTTCATATTCCACTCGTATTGTCTTCTATATAAGCTCCATTAAAATTTGTTGAGCTTTATATTATCCTGATAAGTCTCCTCTTATAGAATTGAATTTACTCTCTTCCTCTATCTACCCTCGTTATATATATATATATATATATATATATATATATATATATATATATATATATATATATATATATTATGGGAAATTTATTACTATGAGTCCAGAATGAGTTTACATATTGTTTCAGCTAGAGGAAGATCCTCAAAGAGAGGAAATATCCAACTAGCATCGTCAGAATTCATAGATGGATATATGTATATATATATATAGTGGAAATGGTAATTAATAAAAACTGAAGAAAGTGCTCAATACTGTTGTAGAGCAAATATGCGTTTTATTTTTTATTGCCGTATCTTTCTGTTAAGATACGGTAATAAAAAATAAAACGCATATATATATATATATATATATATATATATATATATATATATGGTTGATATGTAGTTTGCTTGAAGCATTGTGTGGGATAGGTATGTAGTAGAGATTTAGAAGGCGTAATGGTGGACGTAACAGATTGATTCAAAGCATGCTTTGAATCAATCTGTTACGTCCACCATTTGAAAAGGGAATTTTTTCCGAAATTAATAATGGATATTGTCGCAGACATAAAAAGTAAGACATTTTTACCCAATACAACTGAATATATATATATAGACATGTATATATGTACTTGTTGATTTGTAAATCGCCACTTGTTCTCGTCTTCTTTTACCAACAACGACTATATTTCATTCCTAGCATGTGATAGCCTTCTAAATCTCTACTACATTATATATATATATATATATATATATATATATATATATATATATATAGATAGATACTAGCAAAAGTACCCGTCGTTGACTGGGTTCAAAAACAGCCTACAGAAAATGAACTCTGATTTCTGAAAGTATGATAGGTTATGAAAAGGAAGGGTTGTAAACAGATAGCTTCGAATTTTGGATAGGTATGTAGTAAAGATTTAGAAGGCTATCACAATGCAAGGAATGAGATATAGTCGGTGTTGATGGGAGAAGACGAAAACAAGTGGCGATTTACAAATCAATAAGTATATAAATATATGTCTATATATACATATATTTATTCAATTGTATTAAGTATAAATGTCTTACTTGTTATGTCTGTGACAATATCCATTATATATTGGGAAAAAATTCCCCTTTTCAAATGGTGGATGTGACAGTTCGATTCAAAGCCTGCCGGATAAAGCAAAAAAAGCTACATACATATACATATATATATATATATATATATATATATATATATATATATATATATACATATAACATACATAGATACATTTAAACAGACAGGTGAGATTTCTATTAAAAATGTTATATGTGCATATATATATATATATATATATATATATATATATATATATATATATATATATATATATATACAATTGATATGTAGCTTACTTGAAGCATTATGTGGGATAGGTATGTAGTAGAGAATTAGAAGGCTATCACAATGTGAGGAATGAGATATAGTCATTGTTGGTAAGAGAAGACGAAAACAAGTGGCGATATACAAATCAATAAGTATATACATATATGTATGTACTTATTTTCGTCTTCTCCCATCAACACCGACTATATCTCATTCCTCGCATTGTGATAGCCTTCTATATCTCTATTACATATATATATATATATATATATATATATATATATTGTGCGTGTATTTAAGCAGCATTCATTCATTTAAACAAACGCTATTAAAAACAACAGAGAGCTTCCGTTTGATTAGACCTTACTTTATGTGAAATCAAACGGAAGCTCCTATTTTTTTTATTCCACTCAATATCAGCAATAAACTAACTCCTTATCAAAGAGAGAAGGCAAAGCCTGGGAGAATGGGCCTCCTATAACTGCACAGGAACAGCATTACACCACAATCAACAGATGCCAGGTCACTACTGGAAAAGTCTAATCTCTGTCAATTTTGGGGGCCGAGGATAAAAGTCCCTAATGAATGGTAAAACTTACTTAACACTATCCCCAATGGTTTGAGAGTCAAGTTAGGTAGGTTTTAATCATAAAGTAAATATGGTATTTTGGTGAATGAAACTAGTTTAGAGAATAGACCAAGAGGACGACTGCTGACTCCCATCTCACTGCACCCAATTTTCACCTTAAGCTAGATATAAGTAGACATATTTCCCCTGTTTAGCACCGTAATTTAACGACTATACTGCCACTCTGTTCTTATCAGTTTCTGCTGTAGACTCACTCCCCATTGCAATAATCGATATTTTTTGAAGGTCATGTTCCTTAAAGGTCACGTTTTTTGAAGGCGGTGTGAGTGGTCCATTCATCTGTCAAAGCTTAATTCAGTTAAAGGATAATCGACCTTTGGTTTTCTGTAAATCCCGTCCCCTGCCCCGTGGGAGTTAGGGTACGCACAGTACCCTCATTAAAGTTTATTTATAAAAATTTTAAAATCTAACAGCATAGCGATTTTTAAAACCATGGAAATCTGACATAATTTAAGTTTGTGCTTGATTATTGTACATGCGCATTAATGTTTATTCATTTATTTATTTATTTTTGTTAATGTCAAAATAGATATTAGAACTTTTTCCAGTAAACATTTAAAGTAAGAAAACAGAAAATGATACTAAGGCGGCCTCCAGAACACTGCTGAAATTATTTCTTTCAACAAGCTCGGCTTAATGCAAGGTTCGGAACAAAGCAGCACTGGTTGTGGGAGATTTTTGATTCTGAGAGAAAAACATTCCTATTGTTTCGGATATCTGCCTACAATTTTTTCCCCTCGTCGCCAAAACCAACAAAATCTAGACCAGAAGTTCTCAACAAGGGGTAAATTTACCCCTAGGGGTAAAAAATTATATAGTCAGACATAAATAATTGAGGCACCTGATAATTTAAAAATATTTTTTTTTCAGATTGTATCATGTCTGAGAGTTGTAATAGAAATTCATAATTTTAAATTTAGAAAAAGTTTGATTTTCTTTATTTTTCTTATACGAATATATAATAAAACTATTCTTATACAAAACCTAAAGTCGTAAACAATAAAAAGGTTCTTGTTTTTCTTTATGATGATCATGAATTTTTTTTTTTATAGGAGTAGGGGTAAATGGAGAAATACAGGAAACCGATGGGATCAATAATGGAGGAAAAGGTCGAGAATGATTGGTCTAGACCATTTTTAAAATGACCTCATCCCTGTTGACTGCGGTACTGATCCTGTGCAGTTCTCAGAGGTTCACCTTCCCACGCTTTCCCATCTCTCTTTGAAAAAGGGTTAGTCTACTGATAATCGACTGAGGTACCCCTACCGGAAATGCTGACGGGGCGGTCCAGGCATTTTTCCCAGGCCAGAGTTCTCCTTCTCTAAGGTGCTGGCTTTTCAAACCCCATTTCCGAAGCTAATTTCACGTCTTCCTGCCATGGGAAGGAGATAAATACCGAATTTTTATTTAAAAAAGAATGCTAATCTGCACACAGAATAACTCCGCTGTTTTTGATGGGTAGTATGCTAGTTAATAAAAGTCTGGCTGGGTAGCAGACTAGCAAAGCAGGAAGAAAAGGAAAACAATATGCAAAACAACATTGGGAATATTTTTGAAGAAAAACTTGTTTATGCTTAGATTATCTACATAAAAAAAGAATACGGAAGGAATGGGCCATCAAAACACTAATCCATTCAATCGTGATTTCTTTTTTCAATACTCACACAGGTCAAAGGTTAATTCTACAAATGCCAGACACGTTCTTCTGAAATTAACCATTTTGTAGCCCCCCCTCCATTTGTGAGCACACCTTTTCTATCTGGAGTGACAATTACTCATCTGGAAATAAGCTATTTGTTTATAGACACGATGATTTAAGAGCTAAATCTGTCCTGAATTGGAGGTGCTGCTGCTTGGTGATGCCCTTTTCTCCTTCTTGCAACCTCTTTCCCACTGAAGAGACGTTGCGAATACTATCTCTGCTCTATCGTTATTTTGATGGTAACCGCTCGTCTGAGCTTCAATCTATGGTCCCCCCTGCAAAACATTCGCAACAAACGTTCATCTGGCAACAACAATTGTCAACAATTCTCTACCTGGGACAAAATCTAAACGTAAAATGCGTAAACAAAGTTTCTTTTTTAGAACTGCCCACCTGTAGAACTCTACACTGCAGGGCTTCTTTCCAGCTGACTACAGCATGGTAGTTTTCAAGTCCAATGTAAACAAAATCTTCTGCAACTTACCATTGTGCTATAGAAGACTTGGCTGTACAAAGATTCTATATTAGACATCTTCGGATAGTGCTAGAAATGATTCCTCCATGTTATTTGGACTTGTCGGATTAATATTCTCATCTTGAGTGTTATTTTCGCAACATTTTGGTCGATGTAACCTCCGACCTTCTTCGAGTGTATCTTATCGAACTATGAAATCTTTCTTTCAAAACAAAAGAATTTGTATGTAGTTTCGAATGAAATCATGAGGGTAGTTTGATGTTATTCCATCAGCCATGACTGGGTAGAAGTCTTAGATAATTTGCAATCATATTCTTTGTGTTGCCCATACTGAGGATTGAACCTGCAGAAGACTCAATTAGAACTGACTATTACTTAGAACTTTATTTTACGCCATGGGTCATTGTTACCCCCAGGGATTAAATAAAGGGTACAATTCCACTTAAACTCAGAAATCTGTATGGAATTAAGAACAGAACTCTTTATTTAATTTATGGGAATAGCTTGTTCTTGTTTCATCAGCCATGTTTGGATAGAAGTCCTAAGTAATTTGCAATTGTATTTTGAGAGGATTAAACCTTCAAACCCCAGAAGAACTGAATTTTTCCCAGTACTTTATCTGCTATTCTACGAGTCCTTGCAAACAATTCCAGTTCAACATCAAGATTCCAGAGTTCAACCAAAAGAATTCGAAGGTCGGAGGTTACATCGACAGAAACCAATAGGAATAATTAGTCCCCATCTCAAAAATTCAAAAACAGGAATGATTTGCTTTTTTTTTTCTTTATTTTTTTTAACTAATGGGCTTTCGCTTATCAAAGCCCAGGAGCCTCTCGAGGATAAAGGCTAAGAGTTTATAAATTGGAAAATAAGCAACACAACAAAAGGATTGAAAACCATGAGTGGAAGAGGTAGATTACTTTAGAGGAATTAATTATCCGAGAGGACAGCTCAACAAGTATTTGTTCACATTAGACTTGAGGACGACCATGTTGTAAAGAGAAAGAGAGAGAGAGAGAAAGAGAGGGGAAAGTTCTTTGTGTGTGTCTAGCTACAGCTAGGGAGATAAATAAAAATAAATCTGAATGAAAGATGAAGGGATGGAAATAAAGAAAAAAGAGGGGTGTGGCCGAGGATACAGAAATATGGGGGGTGGGGAGAGAAAAATAAGTGAGGTGGAGAGAGAGAAAGAAATAAGGCGGGAGGGCAAATAGAAAAATGAAAGATTTTTTCTTTATAGACACTACGCTAGCTGATCAACTAAAACTTAAAATACCAAAACGCTTATGCAAGATTTTCTTGTTTGATGCAAACGATGCATTTCCAAATATATTTTTTTAAGCATAAACGTAACCAATTTTTCAGCCTGTAGTACCTGCTGCTAAACATAGAATCAACGGCGTTACCAAATTTCAAAAGAATTAATGCAACGCTTTCTGAGTTCACTTTAAATTTGCAGTAACTGTTAAAAGTATTTGAACACAGGTGAGAAGGCAAAGCCTGGAAGGGTAGACCTCCTAGAACTGCACATGACCAGAACCATGCCTCAGCCAATAGAGAACAAGCTAGCTGGAGTAATTGGTATAGCATCTGTGCCAGGATTATTATGTTATATGAGCGTGGATGCTGGATTCTCAACAAGTCTTGTTTCGTTCAAATGTAACGCAATAACAGATTCACGATGAGATTGATCTGCAATGTGAAATCTGCAAAAGGGAAACTAGAGAGCAAGTGATTTGATAAGATTTAAGTGGAGGTTTCCAAGTGGGGAATCAAATTTTGCATGCTCAAACAAATTCTTGTTTTTCTTTTTCCTTGGAACTGACTTACTAACCAGAAAATGGTTAACACTCCATATTGATGTATACTGAAACGGATGGACTGATTTTTATGAGATTCCACACAAATATACTTTACGTATCTGTCAGGGTTCCTAGATAGGTTTTGCATTTGATAAGTATCAGGAATCGATAACTGAAAAAATCTGATGAAAGAAGGAACAGGCGATTTTGACCAAAGTTAACACCTTATACAGCCTAACATCGTAAGTGTATTTGAGAAGTTTTATTACTACACAAACAGAAAAGCCCAGCATATAACATAACCAGCAAGTTCTTTGATATGACAGGTGCGCATTCGAACTGAGTGGTTCTGTTTAGAGCATAACTGAACCATGATACTTGACTTTTGCATTTTAAACTTTAATTCAAGCCATTATATATAAAATAATTTTATGAAATCAACAGTGGATTCTCTACAGTGCAATCTAGACTACAATGTATTGTGGAACTGCAGGGAGGCATATAAAGCTTCCTCCTGGTGCACTACGATGGGTCCCTAACCAGAGCAGCCAATCGATCGATTTGATTGAAAAAAAAAAAAAGAAATGGTCGATTTCCTGATTTCAATGACAATAAAAATATAGGAGTATGAAACATTTATTAATTATCATTCAATCCCGGGCAACGCCGAGTCTCCCTGTAAGTACAGCATAATAAAACAAACAAACAAAAAAAAAAAAAACAGCCTCTTTTCACTCGACAATTTAATAATACATAATATATGAGCTAGGCATGCGGGAAAAATGTAACGTAAATGCACGTTAGGAACAGAAAAGAAAAAGAAAAGAAATGTATAAATCGATAAATAGGTTACGGGATGAAAAAGAAAGTTGGTGCAACCCAATTGTAGTGCATATATTAATCCCCCGCAAGTCGTCAGATCAATACGAAGCGGTTGCAGTCAGGTGCACCGAAGATAACGAATTGTTGCACTCGCAGATAAAGTGAAAGTAGACTTTTGGAAAAATTAATTTCATGTTGTTTCATGGATGGCTAGCGTTAATCAAATTGTACAGAATACTAGCAGGTCGCCCGGCGTTGCCCGGTAGTAAAATATGCATAAATATTTTATTTTAATTAATACAGAAATCGAGATATGCGCAGAGATCCCTAGATGTAAAAGAGCCTTCTACTGCAGTAGTTTCTTCCCCAGAACCGCTAGACTTTGGAATTCCTTACCGGGTTCCTGCTTCCCCAACTGTACTGACATGCAGAAGTTCTAGTGTAACATGAACCGACATCTTGCTGCCCAACTCCCTACATAGTACCCCTGTAGCTTATGTCCCTGATAGTAGCCCCTACATCAAAGCGGCAACGTGCCTTGTTTGGGATGAAAATGTAAAAAAAAAAAAATATGAGTATTATATTTTTTCTAAACTGTTCATTTCTTGTAAGTAAAAAAAAAAAAAAATACTCAAGCTGAGATCAAAACCAAAACCTAAAGACAATGAGTCAAGTACGATAACCATTAGGCCAACATGACACGATTTTTAAAATGTATTTTCCAACCATTTATTCTTAACATAAGTAATTTGTAGTGTGAACGATTGATGCATGCACATTCGTGAAACAGTTAGAAAACAGATAAAAAATTTGATGACTCCCACGTACCAATTTTTCAATTTTCACTCCTTAGCACCCCATTTTCCAAATGAAAGTGGATTAAAAAGTTTTCCACATCTCTGAATACCCTATATACGAAATTTCAAATCTGTAGATAAAAATCCGTTGAGTATATAGGTTGAGAAGTGTTCTTACACACACACACACACACACACACACACATTCTCACTTTTATAGATATATAGACAAGTTGATATATCTACATTGGGAAATAGCGGAAATGGTCATCATTGTAACGTTTAAAATTATTAACAAAAATGATAATATCTAAGAAACGGACAATAATCTGAGCAATGCTGTACTATCAACTCCCAGGGATCACTACCTCCTTTGTGGGTGGTAGTGTAGTATATTTTTCGTTTTTCATAATACCGTTTCCCAGGCATCACCTACTCCTTTGCGAGTGACCATGTAGTTTTGTTTGTTATAAGATCATTACCTCCTTTTTGACTGGTAGTGTCAAATATCTTCATGTTTCATTTTACCGTCCTCCTACGCATTACCTCCTCATTTAGGGGAGGGGGCATAGTTTTATATGTCATGCAGATATCATTGTACCGTCCAAAAAAATTAACAAAAATAATAATATCCAAGATGAGAACAAGAATCTAAATAATGCTGTACTGAAAGGAAGTTGCTTTGGTTTTTTAATCTTACTAGAGGGGGTACCCGGCGTTGCCCAGGTCTGGAGAGGTTGGGGGAGGGAGAAAATCAAAACAACAGTAGGCAGACTTAAAAAAAAAAGTGGTAGCAGTGGGGGTGCCAGGGTGCGGAGAAGAGGAGGGAGGATCCAAACAACAGTTGGCAGTCCGGGCGGAGAGGTGTTTAAAAAAAAAAGTGGTAATAGGTAGGTAGGCTCAAACCCGTAACGCAAAGGAGGAAAAGAATGTGAAAAAATATCCTAACGTCTTAGCTGATGCATCCATCACGCAACTGGAAGTCGCGAGTATTCAAATTAAGGATAGTCAATCGAAAGGAGACGATCACTTGCGAAAATGTCGACGAAAAAAGCGACTCCTCCTTGTAAAAAACGGCCGAGTTGAAGTTGAAGGAATTAATGCTTTTGGCCAATTTTTTTATATTTGTCGCCCAGGAGACGGAGCTTAAAAACGATACCGATCTTGTAAGGATCCATCGTGTCTGTCGAAAGTTTTTGGCAGACATACAAACACACACACACATACATACACATACACATTTGCCTTTAATATATTAGAAGATGGGCACATGCCTTTTAAATCTAACATGCGTTTACTCAAATCGCACACACGCATACACCTTTAACTAACGCACCGGTTACCTTTCCTTATCGTAATTCTCGTTTGCCCAACACATGGCGTTCTCTACATCCTCTCCCCTCTCACTCTCTCTCTTCCTTTTTTGATTCGAACCGTACACGCGAACGCGCGTTCTTCTTCCACGCGCCTCGATAGACGCGTCTCTTTTTCCAAGGTAGGATAGAACACATGTGAAGACCTTAACAAACTCTGACATGCACGATGAACATTTAACGAATCCAAACACACGATGCACACGACATATATACAACGAACATCCTGCTTCATACACACGTACGTACTATGAACTCTTGAGTAGAACGGACAAATAACTTCATGCAGGAAATATACATACACGCTTGTACACTAACACATCTTACGTATAAATAAAGGCCCCTGTGTGTGTGTGCGTGTGTAAATACATAACACCATTTTAGCGTGCTTTATTCTGATTCTTTCTAAATTGTACTCGTAATACGAACTATTTATTATTGATTCTTTTATTACAGTGTCCGAATTACAAACGACGATCTTCGACCATCTAGTAATCGAACACGCATCCTAAGATCCGTGATAAACGCCGATCCACAATAACAGGTCATCAAATCCGTTGCAATCTCCACCCCTCTCTCTCCCTTCCTCTCTCTCTCTCTCCCTATATATATATATATATATATATATAAGGCACTTTGTCTGTGTGCGCGTGAGTTCGTTCCTTACGTACTCCAAAACGGCTGGGCCGATTTTTATGAAATTTCACGCAAATGTACACTATGTGCCTAGGAGTATTCTTAAATAGGTTTTGTATTGAAATACATCCGATAAATATTGAAACTCGACAATAAATTGAATAAATTTATTACGTACTGTCAAAGCTGCCTGGCAATTTTTAATAGAAAAATATTTTTTATAGGCCATAGTGCTGCTCCTTTAAGACCGCTAGCTTGACTCACTCTCACTTTCCCACCTTGTGTCACATCTTTCTGCAGTACAAAGGATAAAAATCCAGTGAGTCGCACCAATCATTTGGTGTCGGTTCGTACTAGTGGACACATGCTAATCGAGATTCTAAACACAACAATTCGTCCAGTAGAAATTGGGTCATTTCGGTGGCCTTTTATCTGGCAGGCTGGGGCATTCGTTTTGAATAGTTTCAAGAGGCCCACCTTCCCAAGTCTTGCCTTCCATTTTTCGAGTTAAGTAAGTTTATTGATTACTGCCTGAGGCACCCCAACGAGTAAATGCAGTCAGAGCTGCCTAGACAATTTTTAATAGGTCAGAGTGCTCCTCCTTTAGGACTGCTCGCTTCATGCTCCCTCATTTTTTGACCTTGTGTTACATCTTCCTGCGGTGAGAAGGAAGTAAATGCCAGTAGTCAAGCCTGTTGAGGATCTATTGATGTGGGACAGCCATGTCACGGGATCATTAGTTTTCACAAAGGCACTTTTGCAAGGAACTGTACAGGGGGAAAGAAGGAAGGAGCAGACAAAGAGGTGGAAGGGAGGACAACAGCTGAGACAGGAGAGGACTGGCAATGCAAAAAATCGTGATAGATGGAGAAAGCTGGTTGCTGCGTTATATTTGGCATGCAAACCATCACCCAGATCACGGGGCAGACAAGATACAACCGTAACATAGTGCTGGTGAACACGTGATAATTTATCAGCAGCAGCGAAGAATGGCTGGCTTGTGAAGAGATGAGCAGCAACAGTAACCGAAAAAAGCGCATATGCAAATTAGGAAGTGTGCCCAAGAAGAAAAAGAAAAAACTGCACCACATGCTCATGAGAGAAGGAAAGTGCGCGTTGAAGAAATTTAAAAAAAATTTAATTGCGTCTTTCTTCAGATGGATTGCGGTATTGCATGTTTTTTTTTTTTTGTTTTACATGGAGGTCACCACTTGTCAAGGTCCGGAAGCCACTCAGGGATAAGGGTTATTGCATGTACAGTAATCAATGGGATAGTATCGCAGTAATCGTTAGTATTGGAGATTTGATAAAGTATCTTACTTAAGGGGGCGGGTCATCAGGAATTTATTTATGTTGGACTTGAAAACATCCAAGTTGTAGTCATGTTTGTTCTACAAATGTTTTACAATGATATATGTGCACATATATTTATATCTATACATTTATATACATTTATATACATTTATATATATACACCTTACGGTGAGTATCCATAGTCTGTCAAGACTGGAGGAGCCTTTACCGTAGCCATTTCTTGCTTGCATCTTTACATGTCCATTTTCTTTGACGCTGATTTTGTTTCTTCTTCCCCCAATCGCATGCCGGCCACAGATGGCCCATTCTCGTCTTCGACTTTATACGTCTATTTTGTTCGACGTCCACTTTGTTTCTCCCTCAACCACATGGTGCACTGTTTTCTTCTCGCGCATACTTCCTAATTTGCATATGCGCATTTTTGGCTACTGCTGTTGCTGCTGCCAATCGTTCTGCAAGCCAGCTGTTTTGCCGTTGCTGATACTTTCCCACGCGCTCATATGTACTATGTTATATATGGCCTGACGAACTGACATATGGACTGACACACACACATACAGACGTTTCTGCTTTATATATAGATACAATGAATAAAAAAATGGCGACCTTTATTCACTATCGTTTGATTCCATGTAAGATATCTTTTAAAAAAAAAAAGATTATGCGTATTATTTACTGCAGCATATAGATTCTTCACATAGTAATGGAAAAAGTTAAAACTTTCTTTGAGCCAAAAGAAAAAAAAAATAACAGAAATAAAAAATTCAGATAAGAAATATGTAGGAAAAAAATGGCATTTATTGGACAAGATGTTCAAAAGACATTCGCCAGGTTTCCGATATCTATCTTTGGATTCTCTCGAAAATAATTTCTTCGGTATTTCCAATTTTGACTTTTTCTTTTTTGTATTTGCCTTAGTTTCTGTCTATCACACTCTTCCTCCCTCACTGTATCTTGTTTCACACCCCGTCTTTATTTTATACGATCTAAAACACTCGCTTCTACAACTCTCTCTCTCTGTGTTTCTCTCTGTCTGTCTGTCTGTCTGTCTCTCTCCCTTTCACTCTTTCTCTCTCTGATGTTCCCTTTTTTCTCTCTCGTTCTCTTATGCTCCCCTTTTCTCTCTCTCTCCCTCTCTCTCTCTCATGTTCCCTTTTTTCTCTCTCGTTCTCTTATGCTCCCTTTCTCTCTCTCCCTCTCTCTTTCTGTTTAATAACAATCGAAGGTAACGGAAAGAAAAAACAAAAAGATTGGAATAGTTCATTCTGAACAAAAAGGGAAAACACAATAATTAGTATCGGTTGTTTAACTGTGTCGGATATATACTTGAGAGTCAAAACAATGAAAAGAATATGCTGTTGTCACAGCCTTAATAATTACAAATTAAAGAGGAAACAGCTTTGAGACTAATAGATAGATTTATTTTAGTCGTTCCCTCAATTTTTTACCGATAGTTTGATTTTATTTTAGTCGTTCCCCCATTTTTTTTTTTATCGAGTGTTTGATTTTGCTTTAGTCGTTCCCCATTTTTTTATCGATAGTTTTATTTTATTTTAGTCGTTCCCCATTTTTTTACCGATAGTTTGATTTTATTTTAGTCGTTCCCCATTTTTTTATCGATAGTTTGATTTGATTTTAGTCGTTCCCCATTTTTTTACCGATAGTTTGATTTTATTTTAGTCGTTCCCCATTTTTTTATCGATAGTTTGATTTTATTTTAGTCGTTCCCCATTTTTTTTACCGATAGTTTGATTTTATTTTAGTCGTTCCCCATTTTTTTATCGATAGTTTGATTTTATTTTAGTCGTTCCCCATTTTTTTATCGATAGTTTGATTTTATTTTAGTCGTTCCCCATTTTTTTACCGATAGTTTGATTTTATTTTAGTCGTTCCCCATTTTTTATCGATAGTTTGATTTTATTTTAGTCGTTCCCCATTTTTTTTACCGATAGTTTGATTTTATTTTAGTCGTTCCCCATTTTTTTATCGATAGTTTGATTTTATTTTAGTCGTTCCCCATTTTTTTATCGATAGTTTGATTTTATTTTAGTCGTTCCCCATTTTTTTATCGATAGTTTGATTTTATTTTAGTCGTTCCCCATTTTTTTTACCGATAGTTTGATTTTATTTTAGTCGTTCCCCATTTTTTTATCGATAGTTTGATTTTATTTTAGTCGTTCCCCATTTTTTTATCGATAGTTTGATTTTATTTTAGTCGTTCCCCATTTTTTTACCGATAGTTTGATTTTATTTTAGTCGTTCCCCATTTTTTTATCGATAGTTTGATTTTATTTTAGTCGTTCCCCATTTTTTTACCGATAGTTTGATTTTGCTTTAGTCGTTCCCCCATTTTTTTTTACCGATAGTTTGATTTTATTTTAGTCGTTCCCCATTTTTTTATCGATAGTTTGATTTTATTTTGGTCGTTCCCCATTTTTTTACCGATAGTTTTATTTTATTTTAGTCGTTCCCCATTTTTTTATCGATAGTTTGATTTTATTTTAGTCGTTCCCCATTTTTTTACCGATAGTTTGATTTTATTTTAGTCGTTCCCCATTTTTTTATCGATAGTTTGATTTTATTTTAGTCGTTCCCCATTTTTTTTATCGATAGTTTGATTTTATTTTAGTCATTCATTCCCCCATTTTTTTTTACCGATAGTTTTATTTTATTTTAGTCGTTCCTCATTTTTTATCGATAGTTTGATTTTATTTTAGTGATTCCCTCATTTTTTTCATCAATAGTTTGATTTTATTTTAGTGGTTCCCCCATTTTTACCGATAATTTTATTTTATTTTAGTCATTACTCCATTTTTTTTAACGATAGTTTGATTTTATTTTAGTCGTTCCCCCATTTTTTTTATCGCCAGTTTGATTTTATTTTAGTCGTTCCCCCATGTTTTTACCGATATTTTTATTTTATTTTAGCCGTTCCCCATTTTTTTTACCGATAGTTTGATTTTATTTTAGTCATTCCCCCATTTGTTTTTTTTACCGATAGTTTGATTTTATTTTAGTCGTTCCCCATTTTTTTACCGATATTTTTATTTTATTTTAGCCGTTCCCCATTTTTTTACCGATAGTTTTATTTTATTTTAGTCGTTCCCCATTTTTTTTACCGATAATTTGATTTTATTTTAGCCGTTCCTCATTTTTTTTACCGATATTTTTATTTTATTTAATCGTTCCCCATTTTTTTTACCGATAGTTTGATTTTATTTTAGCCGTTCCCCATTTTTTTACCGATAGTTTGATTTTATTTTAGTCATTCCCCATTTTTTTACCGATATTTTTATTTTATTTTAGCCGTTCCCCATTTTTTTACCGATAGTTTTATTTTATTTTAGCCGTTCCCCATTTTTTGATCGATAGTTTGATTTTATTTTAGTCGTTCCCCATTTTTTTACCGATATTTTTATTTTATTTTAGCCGTTCCCCATTTTTTTTATCGATAGTTTGATTTTATTTTAGTCATTCATTCCCCCATTTTTTTTACCGATAGTTTTATTTTATTTTAGTCGTTCCTCATTTTTTATCGATAGTTTGATTTTATTTTAGTGATTCCCTCATTTTTTTCATCAATAGTTTGATTTTATTTTAGTGGTTCCCCCATTTTTACAGATAATTTGATTTTATTTTAGTCATTACTCCATTTTTTTTAACGATAGTTTTATTTTATTTTAGTCGTTCCCCCATTTTTTTTATCGCCAGTTTGATTTTATT
The DNA here is from genome assembly GCF_053919585.1 of Euprymna scolopes. Lineage (NCBI taxonomy): Eukaryota > Metazoa > Mollusca > Cephalopoda > Sepiida > Sepiolidae > Euprymna > Euprymna scolopes. Next base: position 5,720,804 of record NC_136494.1, on the reverse strand, counting down.
TTAGTCGTTCCCCATGTTTTTACCGATATTTTTATTTTATTTTAGCCGTTCCCAATTTTTTTTACCGATAGTTTGATTTTATTTTAGCCGTTCCCCATTTTTTTTACCGATAGTTTGATTTTATTTTAGTCGTTCCCCATTTTTTTACCGATATTTTTATTTTATTTTAGCCGTTCCCCATTTTTTTTACCGATAGTTTTATTTTATTTTAGTCGTTCCCCATTTTTTTTACCGATAATTTGATTTTATTTTAGCCGTTCCTCATTTTTTTTACCGATATTTTTATTTTATTTTAGTCGTTCCCCATTTTTTTTACCGATAGTTTGATTTTATTTTAGCCGTTCCCCATTTTTTTACCGATAGTTTGATTTTATTTTAGTCATTCCCCATTTTTTTACCGATATTTTTATTTTATTTTAGCCGTTCCCCATTTTTTTACCGATAGTTTTATTTTATTTTAGCCGTTCCCCATTTTTTGATCGATAGTTTGATTTTATTTTAGTCGTTCCCCATTTTTTTTTACCGATAGTTTGATTTTATTTTAGTCGTTCCCCATTTTTTTTACCGATATTTTTATTTTATTTTAGCCGTTCCCCATTTTTTTACCGATAGTTTTATTTTATTTTAGCCGTTCCCCATTTTTTTATCGATAGTTTTATTTTATTTTAGTCGTTCCCCATTTTTTTTACCGATAGTTTGATTTTATTTTAGTCGTTCCCCATTTTGTTACCGATAGTTTGATTTTATTTTAGTCGTTCCCCATTTTTTACCGATAGTTTGATTTTATTTTAGCCGTTCCCCATTTTTTTTACCGATAGTTTGATTTTATTTTAGCCGTTCCCCATTTTTTTACCGATAGTTTGATTTTATTTTAGTCGTTCCCCATTTTTTTACCGATAGTTTGATTTTATTTTAGTCATTCCCCATTTTTTTACCGATAGTTTGATTTTATTTTAGTCGTTCCCCATTTTTTTACCGATAGTTTGATTTTATTGTAGCCGTTCCCCATTTTTTTACCGATAGTTTGATTTTATTTTAGTCGTTCCCCATTTTTTTTACCGATAGTTTGATTTTATTTTAGTCGTTCCCCATTATTTATCGATAGTTTGATTTTATTTTAGTCGTTCCCCATTTTTTTACCGATAGTTTGATTTTGCTTTAGTCGTTCCCCCATTTTTTTTTTACCGATAGTTTGATTTTATTTTAGTCGTTCCCCATTTTTTTATCGATAGTTTGATTTTATTTTAGTCGTTCCCCATTTTTTTACCAATAGTTTGATTTTATTTTAGTCGTTCCCCATTTTTTTATCGATAGTTTGATTTTATTTTAGTCGTTCCCCATTTTTTTTACCGATAGTTTGATTTTATTTTAGTCGTTCCCCATTTTTTTACCGATAGTTTTATTTTATTTTAGTCGTTCCTCATTTTTTATCGATAGTTTGATTTTATTTTAGTGATTCCCTCATTTTTTTCATCAATAGTTTGATTTTATTTTAGTGGTTCCCCCATTTTTACCGATAATTTTATTTTATTTTAGTCATTACTTCATTTTTTTTAACGATAGTTTGATTTTATTTTAGTCGTTCCCCCATTTTTTTTATCGCCAGTTTGATTTTATTTTAGTCGTTCCCCCATGTTTTTACCGATATTTTTATTTTATTTTAGTCGTTCCCCATTTTTTTATCGATAGTTTTATTTTATTTTAGTCATTCCCCATTTTTTTACCGATAGTTTGATTTTATTTTAGTCGTTCCCCATTTTTTTTACCGATAGTTTGATTTTATTGTAGCCGTTCCCCATTTTTTTTACCGATAGTTTGATTTTATTTTAGTCGTTCCCCATTTTTTTTACCGATAGTTTGATTTTATTTTAGTCGTTCCCCATTTTTTACCGATAGTTTGATTTTATTTTAGCCGTTCCCCATTTGTTTACCGATAGTTTGATTTTATTTTAGTCGTTCCCCATTTTTTTACCGATATTTTTATTTTTTTTTAAACTATTTTTTTATCGATAGTTTTATTTTATTTTAGTGATTCTCCATTTTTTTACCGATATTTTTATTTTATTTTAGTCGTTCCCCATTTTTTATCGAGAGTTTGATTTTATTTTAGTCGTTCCCCATTTTTTTTTTGATAGTTTGATTTGATTTTAGTCATTCTCCCATTTTTTTATCGATAGTTTGATTTTATTTTAGTCATTGCCCCATTTTTTTTACCGATATTTTTATTTTATTTTAGTCGTTGCCCATTTTTATCGATAGTTTGATTTTATTTTATTCATTCCTCCATTTTTTTAACGATAGTTTTATTTTATTTTGGTCGTTCCCCATTTTTTTTTATCGATAGTTTTATTTTATTTTAGTGATTCTCCCATTTTTTTACCGATAGTTTGATTTTATTTTGGTCGTTCCCCATTTTTTTACCGATAGTTTGATTTTATTTTAGTCGTTCCCCATTTTTTTACCGATAGTTTTATTTTATTGTAGCCGTTCCCCATTTTTTTACCGATAGTTTGATTTTATTTTAGTCGTTCCCCATTTTTTTACCGATAGTTTGATTTTATTTTAGTCGTTCCCCATTTTTTACCGATAGTTTGATTTTATTTTAGCCGTTCCCCATTTTTTTTACCGATAGTTTGATTTTATTTTAGCCGTTCCCCATTTTTTACCGATAGTTTGATTTTATTTTAGTCGTTCCCCATTTTTTTACCGATATTTTTATTTTTTTTTAAACTATTTTTTTATCGATAGTTTTATTTTATTTTAGTGATTCTCCATTTTTTTTACCGATATTTTTATTTTATTTTAGTCGTTCCCCATTTTTTATCGAGAGTTTGATTTTATTTTAGTCATTCCCCCAATTGTTTTACCGATATTTTTATTTTATTTTAGTCGTTCCCCATTTTTTTTATCGCTAGTTTATTTTATTTAATGATTCTCCAATTTTTTTATCGATAGTTTGATTTTATTTTAGTGATTCTCCAATTTTTTTATCGATAGTTTGATTTTATTTTAGTCATTGCCCCATTTTTTTTACCGATATTTTTATTTTATTTTAGTCGTTGCCCATTTTTATCGATAGTTTGATTTTATTTTAGTCATTCCCCATTGTTTTTATCGACAGTTTTATTTTATTTTAGTCGTTCCCCGATTTTATTACCGATAGTTTTATTTTATTTTGGTCGTTCCCCATTTTTTTTATCGATAGTTTGATTTTATTTTAGTCATTCCCCCAATTTTTTAACGATAGTTTTATTTTATTTTAGTCATTCCCCCAGTTTTTTTTACCGATAATTTGATTTTTATTTTAGTCATTCCCTCATTTTTTTTTACCAATAATTTTATTTTATTTTAGTCATTCCCCATTTTTTTTCCGATAGTTTTATTTTATTTTAGTAATTCTCCCATTTTTTTATCGATAGTTTTATTTTATTTTAGTAATTCTCCCATTTTTTTATCGATAGTTTGATTTTATTTTAGTCATTTCCCCAATTTTTTTACCGATATTTTTATTTTATTTTAGCCGTTCCCCATTTTTTTACCGATAGTTTTATTTTATTTTAGCCGTTCCCCATTTTTTTATCGATAGTTTTATTTTATTGTAGTCGTTCCCCATTTTTTTTACCGATAGTTTGATTTTATTTTAGTCGTTCCCCATTTTTTACCGATAATTTGATTTTATTTTAGTCGTTCCCCGATTTTTTACCGATAGTTTGATTTTATTTTAGTCGTTCCCCATTTTTTTACCGATAGTTTGATTTTATTTTAGCCGTTCCCCATTTTTTTTACCGATAGTTTGATTTTATTTTAGTCATTCCCCATTTTTTTACTGATAGTTTGATTTTATTTTAGTCGTTCCCCATTTTTTTACCGATAGTTTTATTTTATTTTAGCCGTTCCCCATTTTTTTACCGATAGTTTGATTTTATTTTAGTCGTTCCCTATTTGTTTACCGATAGTTTGATTTTATTTTAGTCGTTCCCCATTTTTTTACCGATATTTTTATTTTTTTTTAAACTATTTTTTTATCGATAGTTTTATTTTATTTTAGTGATTCTCCATTTTTTTTACCGATATTTTTATTTTATTTTAGTCGTTCCCCATTTTTTATCGAGAGTTTGATTTTATTTTAGTCATTCCCCCAATTGTTTTACCGATATTTTTATTTTATTTTAGTCGTTCCCCATTTTTTTTATCGCTAGTTTTATTTTATTTAATGATTCTCCAATTTTTTTTATCGATAGTTTGATTTTATTTTAGTGATTCTCCAATTGTTTTATCGATAGTTTGATTTTATTTTAGTCATTCCCCCAATTTTTTTTACCGATAGTTTTTTTTTATTTTAGTCGTTCCCCATTTTTTTTATCGATAGTTTGATTTGATTTTAGTCATTCTCCCATTTTTTTATCGATAGTTTGATTTTATTTTAGTCATTACCCCATTTTTTTTACCGATATTTTTATTTTATTTTAGTCGTTGCCCATTTTTATCGATAGTTTGATTTTATTTTAGTCATTCCTCCATTTTTTTAACGATAGTTTGATTTTATTTTAGTCGTTCCCCGATTTTTTTACCGATAGTTTTATTTTATTTTGGTCGTTCCCCATTTTTTTTATCGATAGTTTTATTTTATTTTAGTGATTCTCCCATTTTTTTTACCGATAGTTTGATTTTATTTTGGTCGTTCCCCATTTTTTTATCGATAGTTTGATTTTATTTTAGTCATTCCCCCAATTTTTTAACGATAGTTTGATTTTATTTTAGTCATTCCCCCATTTTTTTTTTACCGATAATTTGATTTTTATTTTAGTCATTACCTCATTTTTTTTAACCAATAATTTGAGTTTATTTTAGTCATTCCCCATTTTTTTCCGATAGTTTTATTTTATTTTAGTAATTCTCCCATTTTTTTATCAATAGTTTGATTATATTTTAGTAATTCTCCCATTTTTTTATCGATAGTTTGATTTTATTTTAGTCATTTGCCCAATTTTTTACCGATAGTTTTATTTTATTTTTGTCATTCCCCCAATTTTTTACCGATAGTTTGATTTTATTTAAGTCATTCCCCCATTTTTTTTTTACCGATAATTTGATGTTTATTTTAGTCATTCCCCCATTTTTTTACCGATAGTTTTATTTTTATCTTAGTCATTCCCCCATTTTTTTTACCGATAATTTTATTTTATTTTAGTCATTCCCCCATTTTTTTTTACCGATAGTTTGATTTTATTTTAGTCCTTCCCTCATTTTTTATCGATAGTTTGATTTTATTTTAGTCATTCCCCCATTTGTTTTTTTTACCGATAGTTTGATTTTATTTTAGTCCTTCCCTCATTTTTTATCGATAGTTTGATTTTATTTTAGTCATTCCCCCATTTGTTTTTTTTACCGATAGTTTGATTTTATTTTAGTCCTTCCCTCATTTTTTATCGATAGTTTGATTTTATTTTAGTCATTCCCCCATTTGTTTTTTTTACCGATAGTTTGATTTTATTTTAGTCATTCCCCCATTTTTTTTTTACCGATAGTTTGATTTTATTTTAGTCATTCCCCCATTTTTTTTTTACCGATAATTTGATTTTATTTTAGTCATTCCCCATTTTTTTTCCGATAGTTTTATTTTAGTAATTCTTCCATTTTTTTATCGATAGTTTTATTTTATTTTAGTAATTCTCCCATTTTTTTATCGATAGTTTGATTTTATTTTAGTCATTCCCCCATTTGTTTTTTTTTACCGATAGTTTGATTTTATTTTAGTCATTCCCCCATTTTTTTTTACCGATAATTTTATTTTATTTTAGTCATTTCCCATTTTTTTTTTTACCGATAATTTGATTTTATTTTAGTCGTTCCCCATTTTTTTTACCGGTAGTTTGATTTTATTTTAGTCGTTCCTCCCGTTTGAATTCGTTTCCCTATACAAAAAAAAAAAACAAACAAACCCCAAAACAATTATTATTTATTAAAATTTGTTTTTCACCCTCCATTAAATGTTTTACTTCCATCCTTTTTTAACATGGATTAAAAACTTAGTCTTCCTTTTTTAACAGCTATAATAAAGTTTTGTACCCCTAAAAAAATTACGGAATATGAATATATATATATACACACACCCATTTGGGTCAGAAATATTGTACTTAGTACCAATGTTTTTTAAACTTAGAAGAAATAAAGGTAAAAAAAATTTGAATCATAGATTTTTACCTCATGGTTATTTCCTGGAAAAAGACGCGAGACAAGACGATACAGCAGAAAGATGACTGGCCTTATTAGCTTACTTTGAAATAACATTTTCATCAAACTGTCATGCTTAAGTTTTAAATAACATTTTAACTAACCTATCATGCTAAAATAACATTTGCAGCAACCTGTTATGCTTAAGTTTGAAATAACTTGATAACTAACGATGCATTTGTAATGGACGCATCGTAAAAACATTCACTCTTGTTGTTTTTTTTTGTTTGTTTGTTTTTTTGTTTTGTTAAGAAACAAAAGATGAAAGAAACTTGAAATGCACTTATTTGGCGTTGGTGTGCATGATTTTTATCGCAGTAAAAGACTGTGTTCCAATCAGAAATGAAAGATATTTTGAAACGTGTTTTATACAAAGATGCGACCTCCAAGCAAAAAAGATGAAGAGATACACTCAATTTTGTAAACAGTAATTCCTGAAATCGGTCTGCGATGCATCTTGGCATATCTGCATCAAAAGCAGATGAAAATTTCAAGACAGTATGCAAAATTTTCTTTTCCATTTACATTTTGAACGGTTAGGTCAGTAAGATGCCTACAATTCTTGTCAGATATGGATATATATATATATATATATATATATATATATATATATATATATATATATATATATATATATATATATATATATATATAAAGAATAAATAAAGAAAATCCCAAACTATAATAGTAATGTATAAAATGTATCACACACACAAAATGTATATATATATATAGTCATCGACATACAGTCCTGCTTCGTTGTATCACAACTCATCAGTGCCGCTAGACTAGCATCTCTCCCAAGCCAAGGATTGAACCTAGAACCGTCGTGTTGACAGTCGGCAGTTCTCCCACTCGACCATGGAATCGACGCCCGTAAATAACTCGTCGGAATGTCTATTTAAATAGACGCCCGCCACCACTTTTATAGTGCTCAAATCGCCTGCTCGTAAACAAACAAACAGCGAGTAACTTTTATATATTTTTAATTTTAAATAAGAATGTAAATACATAAAATACTAATCATAGTAGTAGGTGATAAGTAGTCAAATGAATTAATCCTAATCTTATAAATACAACACTGGTAAAATTTAAAAATATATCCATTTTGAATTTGATAACAGACGAATCTCACAGATATGGAAGGCATTTTTTATAACAGGAATATGCTAACCAAATTAATCAAGAGTAGGAAACTAGATCTAATATCTATAACATTTTTTTTTGTTCTTGAGATTAAGGGAGGTGGTGTTTGATCAACACTGCTGGGGAGCCATAATTAATTATACTGTTTTGTTTTTAAAATTTCGAAACAGTGTTTCATGGTAAACAACTGATGATCCCTTAAATTAACATTAGGACTATAGTTAATTCGAGATAGTAAGTTGATGCATATAACCCTTATCCCTGAGTGGCTTCCGGGCCTTGATAAGTGGTGATCACTGTGTAAAAAATATATATATATATATATATATATATATATATATATATATATATATATATGTTTCATTTGTTACGGTTTCGAAAGAATAATTAATTCTAATTTTGACTTGTTTGGTTTGTATTTTTTTTAGAAGATCTGATGGAGGGAGGATGAAAGCTGAGTCATCATGAGTAGTAAAAAAAAAAAAAAGGAAATGATTTCACCATTAACCGTCAATTCTGATACTATTGAACTGACGACTATTCGCTTGTAACGAAGGGGGTTCACGTTGTGCATATTTAGGTAGCATTTTTTCATTCAAACAAACATTAGTAAACGTAGCAGAATTAGTTTTCTTGATTATATCTTTGTTATTTCTTTCAAATTAGCTAAGAGTATATTTCGCATCAAAAAATTAAAAAAAAATGAAAATATCACCATGTTTAAGTGACAAAAAACAAATGAACAAAAAGCTAAAAAAAAAAAAAAAGAAGGGAATTAAAAAAAGAATCAGCCGAGAATGCCATAAGTGAAGACGTCAAACGTAAAATCAACAGACTGGTGCCGTTCCAGAAGAGCGTTTACAGTTTAAAATCCGAGCTTGGCCAAAATTAACGTCCCAGGATAATATTTTTCCTATAATTCAAAATTACGCTCCCCAGGCAATCATATATACATACAGTGCTGTTTCGCTGTTTCACAGCTCATCAGTGCGGCTAGACAGGCAACTACCTCAAGCCAAGATTGAAACCCGACCGCTTGTACGGCAGTCAACACTCCTAACCATTACACTATCGGCGGCTGTTGTGCGAGTCGTGAATTAATACTGTTTTGACATCGTCCGAAATACCTAAGCTCAATTTGTTTACACAAAGAGCATCGCTTTATACGCTAATGGTAATTTGCATATTACTTCTCAATATAAGGAGCATTATAGTCATCCACATGTGTGTGTGTGTGTATGTATATATATATATATATATATATATATATATATATATATATATATATATATATATATATATATATATATATATAATATACTAGCAGGGTGACTCGACGGTGCCCGGGATTGAATAATAATCAACGAATATTTCACACTCTCATATTTGTGTTGTCATCAAAATCGGTAAAATCGCCCATTTTTCAATCAAATCAATTGATTGCCTGCTTTAGTGGGGGATCCATTGCAGTGCACCTGGAGGAAGTTTCACATGCTTCCCTGCAGTGACTTAGTCCACAATACATTGTAGTTTACATTGCACTGTAGAGAACCTACTGTTGATTTGATAAAATTATTTATTATATATAATGGCTTTATATAATGGCTTGAATTAAAGTTTAAAGTGAAAAAGTCAAGTATCATGGTGCAATTGTGTTTTGAACAGAAACATTTATTTCAAATGCACCCGTCATATCGAAGAACCTACTGTTAATTTTATATGTCGGGCCTTTCGGCTTGTGTGGTAATAAAACTTCTCAAATGTATTTGTGATGTTAGGCTGTATAAGGTGTTAACTTTTGATCAAAATCGCCCGTTTTTCTTTCATTGGATTATTTCGAGTATCGATTATCGACACTTATTGAAGACATTCGAATACAAAACCTATCTAAAAACACTACCAGGCACATAAATTACCTTTGTGCAAAATTTGTTTCCATCATTAGTCAAACGTTTAACAGCAAAATTTTCACATCCAATGTCTGTTTTGCCATTAGACACCTGATCAGCGATGGAAGCAAATGAGTTGGTTAGCTTTAAGTGACTGAAATCTAAGATTTAACCTTGCAGTTTTTGAACATTCTCGGCAATTGCAAGCGGATATATATATTCCTTTAAACTACATTGGATTTCTTTTCCAGCTAAATTGGATTGTTTTTCACTCTGAAATTACTTACGCCTTTTGGCTGACATTGAAATTCCAACCATTTGATTAAAAGAAATAATAAGTTCTTTGCTTCTGGGATTTACCATTGAGCCTTCATGCATTCTGGACTTCCTATATTCGTTTTTTTCCCCCTCATTTTCAAATATTTTAAGCGATATGGACATATTTTTTTTTTTTGCATTTTATGAGGAACCATCATAAAGTGCTGTTTCATTTAATGCCATAACTAGCAAATTCTTATCTCGGCTATACTAGTAAGTTGCTAATATCTTTCTTTCTTCTGAAGAGAAGAACAGCATTCTTTAAAACTCCGTGGAATAAGGATTAAAAAAAAATGTTTTTGAAGTATTTTGTTGAATAATAAATTTTCTTTGTAAATTTTGATTAACAGTCTTGATTTCTTTTTCTTATGATAAGCTCTACTTTCTAATGTGTTTTGTATTGAGCTTTTTTATTTGGTTGGGATAAATATTAATACTTATATTAGTTTTAGGTTTACATTTGCTTTTATCAAGTAAACTTTTCATTCCTATTGCCCGATTCGATATATATATATATATATATATATATATATATAAGTGAACGTGTGTCTGTGTGTGTGCCTATGTACATTTCCCTATGCAATAACTCTGTCAATTTTTAGTCTACAGACTTGAAATTTGATATACAGGGTACTGAGATTTCGGAAAATCGATGTGATCGGTTTTTGGCCAGAAATTTAGCGATTAAGGGGTCAAAGTTCAACGATTTGACCTTTAAGAACTCTACCAAACTCCTCCGACAATTTTGGGTCTAAACACTTGAAATTTTAAATATAGGTTCCTTGGACATGGATCTAACTTAATAACTTGATTTGAGCCCAAAACAATAAATTTTAAACGGTTATAATAGGGGTCAAAGTTAAAAAGAAATTGACCTCTGCGGTCTCTTCCAAATTACTCAGACAATTTCTGGTCTAAATATTTGAAATTTTACATAAAGGGTATTCAGAGATAGGTCAAGCTTTTTCATCAGTTTGGGTCGAAAATTTTTAGTTACCAATATATAAATATATGTATGTATATCTGTTTGCATGTCTGCCTCAAACTTTCGATAGAGGCGACGGATTTTACCAAGATCAGTATCGTTTTTAAGTTCGACCTTTCATACGACAAATATCGAAAAATTGGCTAAAACCATTAATATCTTCCCCTTCAACTAGGCACTTTTCTACAGGGGGGGGGGTCACTTTTTTCGCCGATATTTTTTAAAGTTATCCTCTCTTTTAGATTGTCTAACCTTAATTCAAAAAAATGTCGCTTCCATTTTTGCAGTGGTCGTAACAGCATACACGTTAGGTTTTACCCCGTTCCCTTCCTCCTTTGCGGTACGGGTTCGAGCCTGCTTTCCTACTACCACATTTTTTTTTTTGCCCAACATACACATCCAAACATCCGGGTAACGCCGGGCTGAAATGCTAGTATATATATATATATATATATAGTCATCCATATACAGTACTGTTTCGCTGTTTCACAGCTCATCAGTATGGTTTGACAGGCAACTGCCTTCAGCCAGAATCGAAACCTGACCGCCCAAATGACAATCAAGGCTTCTCACCATTACGCTATACGGCTGATGCTGTGTGGGTAATGAATTAACGATGTTTTTTCACATCGTCCAAATGCCTCCGCTCGATATGTTTACACAAAGAGCGTCGATTAATACGTTAATGGCAAATATTTATATCTGTGGAAATATCCTTTATTCACTTATATTTTCCTATTTTTATGTATACCAATCCTTATTTAAGAAGCTCAATGTAATTACAGAGCATATAATGAATCAATGACAAAATTTCTCAGTTCAAAATGGCATAATGTAAGCAAATAATAAGGTATTTGCAGCTTCTCTTCCAATTTTTGGATTTTTTTAATCATGTCCAAACGCATTTATTTCCTTTTGGTGGATTGATAGTTGCTATTTCTTCTGATGAGTTAAGGGCAAAATAGATTCATTGATTGATATAATTGATATAATAATTAAGTGATTGATTTTGTGCTACAAAACAGATACTGTCAAAAATTGTAAATGTCAACGGAATTAAAGTAATAAATTGTAAGATGGTTAACATCATGAAATTTGGAATATAGACTTTTTTCATTCATTATATATATATATATATATATATATATATATTAGAGAGAGAGAGAGAAAGAGAGGGAGCGAGATAGAGAATGATAAAGAAGGTCAAGGCTAAATACTTTAACTTAGTTGTATCATAAAAACGCAAATTTTATAAATATAAAAAATATCTCTATGATCGAAATGAATATTGTAGATGAAATTTAGTTTAATAGTTACGACGTTAAGTATAACAGCTCATATATTACCAACTCAGTACCTCAGTAAAATACAAAATTGTTTTCATAATCAATATTTTGTCATCATACTCCATCAACAAATAGTATTTGTTGATGGTGAATTTTCGAAGCATGATTACAAAGTATTGATTACGTCATAAATTTTGTATTTTACTGAGTTATATATATATATATATATATATATATATATATATATATATATATATATATATATATATATATCCACTCTAGGACTCTTCAGGCTTATGCATAAGCCTGAAGAGTCCTAGAGTGGATGAAACGCGGAATATTCAGTGTAGCTTAATCGCCATATATATTTTATAAATTACTAACTAGCTCTACCTACGTATTGAGCATTTTTGAAGTAAATACTTAAAGTTTACGCATAAATCTATACTATCGTATATTAATTTTATGTGAGTAAATGAAGTAGTTATATACATCTTTCTGTGTGTCTGTCTGCCTGTTCCACTTTTTCTCAAAAACTCCTCGACGGATCTGGTTGAAATGTTGTATGGACCTTTGTCATGATAAAGTGCAGCAAACTAATTATTATGGTATCCGTTCGATGCACAGAGATTAACATTAAATGCAAAAATTAGCACAAAATTAACCACATATAGCCATCAGTTTTGCATAAATCAATTATCTAAATCAATAGACCATAACTTTGGCCCGTTTTAAAATCTCTCTCTCTCTCTCTCTCTCTCTATATATATATATATATATATATATATATATATATTAGACACCTACGCATACATGATTACTGTTTTATTTTCTGATACAGATGGAGTTAGTGGTTACTTAGGCAGACTATAGCTTGTATACCATCTTAAGGCAATCCATAATTGTCATTGCAGATAATATTATAAACATTACATGGTGGTAGGCACACTCCTACCGTAGCGCTCAATTAAACTCACTGTTTTACGTGGTTGGGGGTAGGGGTAGCACTTTGCAGATCTGTTCTGAAAAGCACTACAACACACAAAGAAATTTTTTTTCAGAAATGTTCTGAGCTGTTTATTTTCTTTGAATGAAGTCAGTTGGTAGTATTTCTGTGGCGTGCTCAGCTCCACAGTCTGAAAATAATGTCGTTGCGTAGAATTGAACAAGCAGAAGGTTTATATTTTGTTTATTCGTAAACAAATGACAACGCACGTGGATGGGATGGTATATATTTGGTTCCAGGACTTTTGACAACGCCCAAGCCACAGATCCGAATATCACGCCCGCATAAATTTGAAAATATCTTCATGTAATTCGACACTTTCATAGCAAACAATATTTTTTATGTTCATAACCTAGTACAGCAGAAGATCAACGCTTTTTTTTAAATATAAATTCTGACCGAATTAGTCATGGGTGACTTCTGAGTTTGTTTATGTACACCTCTCTATCGTTATCTTTCGAGGTGACGCCTACAGCCTGCTTACGACCTGCCAATCCAATAGGATCCAATAAAACTTCTTTAAATTTGGCAGTTAAAAAGATTATTTGGAATAGTACAGGTTAGTACATTTATGATTTTAAATACAATTCAATACATTTTCGACTTCCATACAATTCTATACACTTGTGACTTCTTTAAAATTCAATATATTTATGACTTCCATACAATTCGATACATTTATGACTTCCATACAATTCGATACATTTATGACTTCCATACAATTCAATATATTTATGACTTCCATACAATTCAATATATTTATGACTTCCATACAATTCGATACATTTATGACTTCCATACAATTCGATACATTTATGACTTCCATACAATTCAATACATTTATGACTTCCATACAATTCGATACATTTATGACTTCCATACAATTCGATACATTTATGACTTCCATACAATTCGATACATTTATGACTTCCATACAATTCGATACATTTATGACTTCCATACAATTCAATATATTTATGACTTCCATACAATTCAATACATTGATGATTTTTATACAATTCAATATATTTATGACTTCCATACAATTCAATATATTTATGATTTTCACACAATTCAATATATTTATGACTTCCATACAATTCAATACATTTATGACTTCCATACAATTCAATACATTTATGACTTCCATACAATTCAATACATTTATGACTTCCATACAATTCAATATATTTATGACTTCCATACAATTCAATACATTTATGACTTCCATACAATTCAATACATTTATGACTTCCATACAATTCAATATATTTATGACTTCCATACAATTCAATATATTTATGACTTCCATACAATTCAATACATTTATGACTTCCATACAATTCAATACATTTATGACTTCCATACAATTCAATACATTTATGACTTCCATACAATTCAATATATTTATGACTTCCATACAATTCAATACATTTATGACTTCCATACAATTCAATACATTTATGACTTCCATACAATTCAATACATTTATGACTTCCATACAATTCAATACATTTATGACTTCCATACAATTCAATACATTTATGACTTCCATACAATTCGATACATTTATGACTTCCATACAATTCAATATATTTATGACTTCCATACAATTCAATACATTGATGATTTTTATACAATTCAATATATTTATGACTTCCATACAATTCAATATATTTATGATTTTCACACAATTCAATACATTTATGACTTCCATACAATTCAATACATTTATGACTTCCATACAATTCAATACATTTATGACTTCCATACAATTCAATACATTTATGACTTCCATACAATTCAATACATTTATGACTTCCATACAATTCAATACATTTATGACTTCCATACAATTCAATATATTTATGACTTCCATACAATTCAATATATTTATGACTTCCATACAATTCAATATATTTATGACTTCCATACAATTCAATATATTTATGATTTTTATACAATTCAATATATTTATGATTTTTATACAATTCAATATATTTATGACTTCCATACAATTCAATATATTTATGACTTCCATACAATTCAATATATTTATGACTTCCATACAATTCAATATATTTATGACTTCCATACAATTCAATACATTGATGATTTTTATACAATTCAATATATTTATGATTTTTATACAATTCAATATATTTATGACTTCCATACAATTCAATATATTTATGACTTTCATACAATTCAATATATTTATGACTTCCATACAATTCAATATATTTATGACTTCCATACAATTCAATATATTTATGACTTCCATACAATTCAATATATTTATGATTTTTATACAATTCAATATATTTATGATTTTTATACAATTCAATATATTTATGACTTCCATACAATTCAATATATTTATGATTTTTATACAATTCAATATATTTATGATTTTTATACAATTCAATATATTTATGACTTCCATACAATTCAATATATTTATGACTTCCATACAATTCAATATATTTATGACTTCCATACAATTCAATATATTTATGACTTCCATACAATTCAATACATTTATGATTTTCACACAATTCAATATATTTATGACTTCCAAACAATTCAATACATTTATGACTTCCATACAATTCAATACATTTATGACTTTCAAACAATACATTTACAAAAAAAAAAAAAAAAAAGAAATGGCGCATAGCGATTAGGAAAGTATGTTCGGCGAACATGCGAGCCTTCTCTCTCCTGCTACTGATTTTGAAAGTCGAACTTTGTAAAAATGGCCGGCATGCCAAGGAGATGTATGATATAAGATTGTCTGATGCCGTATACTGACAGCAAATGGGGTTGGATGCGTGAAACGAACAAAAAAATACCCTTTTCTCCTTCAGAAAGAAAAGTTTGTGTCAAAGTTCTCATTATCCTTTCCGATTGTTTTTATATACGTTTTGAGTCCGTTAGAGAAAACAACAACAACAACGTTACAATTGCCGCTTAAGACAATCCGAACAGATGGTATTGTAAATATTATTTGAGTCAGATGGTGGCAGGCAACTCTTACAATGGTGGATAGAGGGTTAAAGTGTTTGCTATCATTTGTGTTGGAACTTTGCAGCTAATTCTACCCTATGCGACGAAGGCCATCAACTCCCCATATTTCCTCCTATAACACAGAACAAGCTAGGTAACATACAAATATCCGTGCATGAGGTCGCCAAGCTAATAAAGAACCTAGATTCCAGTAAAGCAACTGGCCCTGATGGCATCCCAATTATAGTGTTAAAAAAGCTTCAACCAGAACTTGCTCCCATACTTACGAAACTATTTAAGCGCTGCCTTAAGGAGAAGTGCTTTCCGACTCCCTGGAAGACCTCATCAGTTTGCCCTGTATTTAAGAATTCAGGTGATAAGTCATCCCCCTCTCAGTACAGACCTATAAGTCTCCTGTGTGTTATGAGTAAGTTGCTGGAATCCATATTAAATAGAGAAATAGTCAACCACCTCAGCAGGAATAACCTTCTTAGTGACACACAATATGGTTTCCGCTCTGCAAGATCTACCGCAGATGTGCTGACGGTTATATCCCACAGGATTAGTGAATCTCTTGACAAAGGCTTCCTTTCTAGGGCAATTGCTCTTGACATATCAAAGGCCTTCGACAAGGTATGGCATAAGGGTCTACTTCACAAGATTTCCAGCTACCGTATAACTGGAAATGTTTTCTCAATCATTAAATCATTTCTCTCCGATAGGCTCATAAGAGTAGTGGTAGATGGACAAAAATCGGAGGCCTGCAATATAAATGCTGGAGTCCCTCAGGGGTCAATCCTGGGTCCAACTCTCTTCCTGATCTACATCAATGACCTCCCTAAACACATACTTAAATCATTCGTTGACATCTATGCTGATGACACGACCATCTACGGCAACACATCAAAGGCTGTAAATGACAAAGTTCTCTCTGATTCTCTCTCCTCTGATCTCGAGCACGTGGTTCAGTGGGGGAAGATGTGGCTGGTTACCTTTAATGCATCCAAAACCAAACTCCTATCCTTACATCATCAACGCTCTGATCCCCAGCTGGCATCAATTGTGATGGATGGCTCTCGTCTGGGTGAGGCCCCGTGTTTTGACAAGCTTCTGGGTTTGACCTTTACTCCTGATCTGAAATGGAACACGTACATCAAGTCTGTTGCCAAGGTCGCTGGAAAGATTGTGGGATCCTTCTACCGCTCCAGAAGATATCTCACAACTGATGCAATTCTCTATCTATATAAAAGCCAAGTACGTCCAAGGATGGAATACTGTTGCCATATCTGGGCAGGAGCTGCTAAAAACAGCCTATCCTGCCTTGACAGAGTACAAAATAGACTTCGTGGCTTAGTGGGGGATGCCCTTTTCTCTACCCTGCAACCTCTCTCCCACAGAAGAGACGTTGCGAGCCTATCCTTGTTTTATCGTTATTTCCATGGCAGGTGCTCGTCTGAACTCCAATCTCTGCCCCCCCCTCGCCAATCTTTCATGAAAAACACCCGTCTAGCCGAATCCACTGTGAAAAATTTTCCCCACTCTATATCTGTGCCTAAATCAAAAGGCGGATTCCATTAACAAAGCTTCTTTCTTAGAACTGCATGCCTGTGGAACTCTGTTCCGTCTGCCTGCTTCCCTCCGGACTACAACTTGGATGTCTTCAAGTCCAATGTTAAATTCCTAATGAACCGCCCCCTTAATTAAACACTTCATCAAATCTCCACACTAACGTAATGTACTTGCAATAACCCTTATCCCTGAGTGGCTTCCGGGCCTTGATAAGTGGTGATCACTGTTTAAAAAAAAAAAAAAAAATATCTATTCAAGAGAAGCATTTTAATCAAAATAAATGTAGTAATTTGTATACAAGAAGTATCCCTGCAGTTTCACAATATACATTGTAAAAAAAAAAAAAAAAAAAAACGCTATGTGTATAATGTTTGTACACCTGTGTATTATACACCTATTTTAACGGTGTCATTATATTTTAACAGAACCAACACGTTGTAGACTCCGTCACAAAGAAACAGAAGAAAAGCAACAACAACAAAAAAAAAACTTGACACACTTTCTTTTTTGTTTTAGTACATTTTCACTCCAAACAAGGCACATTGCCACTTTGATGTAGGTGGCTACTATCAGAGACATAAGCTACAGGGGTACTATGTGGGGAGTTGGGCAATAAGATGTCGGTTCACGTTACACTTGAACTTCTGCATGTCAGTACAGTTGGGGCAGCAAGAACCCAGAAGGGAATTCCAAAGTCTAGCGGTTCTGGGGAAGAAACTATTGGAGTAGAAGTCTTTCTTACATCTAGGGATCTCAACTGTGAAGGGGTGGGATTTTGCTGCTTTTCGGGTTTGTCGGGGATATTTATGTCGAAGGAGTACAAGTGCTTGCAGTTCTTTGGAGCACTCACCGTTAAAGTACTTGTAAGAACAGGCAAAGGGATGCTACATTTCATCGATGGGACAGAGGCTGAAGCTTAGATGACAGTTTAGGACCTATCAGGTTGGTGACTCTCTTTTGAACCTTGTCTAAGAGCAAGAGACTAGTAGCAGATGCACCAGCCCAAATATGACAACAATACCCCATACATGGGCGAATGATGGCCTTATAGAGGTACAGGATACTTTCGGGTGTTAGTAGTTTTCTAGCATGGTAGAGAGAGCCTACCTTTTTCGCAGCAGTCCTGGCAATGCTCTCAATGTAATTGTTCCAACTCATGTTTCCTGTGAACGTTAGGCTGAGGAGTTTAAAAGATGCACTTTCAGATAAAGACTCTTTGGCCATTGTTATTGGTGGTAGAGAAGGTTTCTTGTAGTTATTGAAGGAAACAAGCTTAGTCTTGGCAGCATTGAATGTGACCATCCATTTTTGTCCCAATTCCACTACAGATTGGAGGTCATCCTCTAGTGCTTCTGACATTTCTTTAGATATGTGTTCATTTGTTTTCCTGTCGTGTCTGTTATAGAGCGTGGTGTCATCAGCATATATACCCATCTCACAGACAATTTTGTCAGAGAGGTCATTTTTTTTTTACCAAAAGCCTTTATATCTGTTATTTCCAACAACTCATTTTTCAAAATATTTAAACAATCCATTTCCTTTTCTCCAGCTGCTGGTGACTTCTCGTCCTGCTCTAACGTAATCCATGTGTCTCGAACTACATCATTTTCGGAATACAGGCAACACCCTGAACACTACTTCTCCGAACACCCAATGCTTTTCTTTTTCGTCCTTGCCACGTGTGTCTTTTTATTGTCTCTGCTATGACGTCATATCACACATATTTGCATATGGCTAGTGCTGCTAAACGGTGCGTATTCTCTCCTGATGACCCGACATTATCTGTAAGATTAAATACCCCCCTCAAAACATGGTTATATAAAGTTATCAAAAAAAACAAAAACAAAAATAAAAAAAATAAAAACTAAGATATGCAATGAAATCCCCCCAAAAGCACCATCCTATAAAACTTAGATGAGGAAAACCCTAGAAAGGCGCGTTTTCTCTCCTGACATTAACTTTATCCGAAATGGATTCCTTCACAAGTGAAAACAGCTAATAAACATCATTATATACAAGCCTATAAGGTAAGCTGTTTCTTTCAAAACAACATCTTCTGTTGTTCGCTTGCTTCATGGCGAGTTTCTGCTACTGTTCCGGTAGTAATTTTTATTCTCAGCATCAGCGTCTCTGTTACGTATGTGCTTACTGTAAACTATTCATTTATTTTCCTATTAATTATTTCGTAAAATTTTTTGTACCTCGTATCTGCAAAATGTTTATATATATCACTGTAACAGAAAATGCTACTGTGACAATCGATCAACCAAGATAGGAAATTGATTTACTGTAATCTGCTTCAACGAAACAAACAGCACTCAGTGAGCTACAGGTTGGCTGATTGCAGTTACAATAATAATTCCTAAAAAGAAAACAATAGAAAAATATTTTATGAAAAACGGAAGCTCCAGACATTAAAATTAGTTTTAGTAAATCGGTTTTGGGTTCTAATAATCATATTTATAAAATCGGTTTTGAGCCCTAGTGCGCACGTGCACGCACACACACAATTTTCGTTTTTATATAAAGAGGCAAGACACTCCGGGTCTATACAGACGTCATAATATTATATGTATGAATAAATTAAAACTAAAATGTATTTCCTTTTCATAAATGTCAAGTACTAACGCAGACCTTACAATATAATTGGTATGAATGAAATAAAACTAAAACGTATTCAATTTTCATAAATGTCAATCATAAATGCAGATACCACAATATTATTTGTATGAATGAATAAAATGTAAAATGTATGTAAAAGTTTGTTTTTTTTCATTAATTTAAAAATGCCTAGTCACAGAAAATGGCTCCTTTGATTTTCGGTTAAGATCAAAGTGTATTAAACCAAAAAAAAAAAAAAAAAAAAATCGATTTGATTTATGAATCTTAAGTAGGACGACTCTTAGAGTGAATGTGGTATTATGGTGATTGAAGATTTTCGGTGCGAAAATGATAGACAAATATTAGGTACAATGACAAGGGTGACCGAGAATCCTTCCTAGCGGGGGGGGGGATTTGCCCTGTCGTAAAATACGCTTAAATATGATATTTTAATTTGTCCAGATTTCGTATATATTATTATAGAGTCGTGATTTCAAACGTAAAAAACAAAGTATTTGGGTGCCATCAGCTAGAATCGAACCGGAAATCAAAACTGTAGTATTCAAAGTTGGTGACGTTACCACTATAATAACGTTACATGCATATTTTTATTTATTTTTATTGTTATTACATTTTCACCCCAAACAAGGCACGTTGCCACTTTGATGTAGGAGGCTATTATCAGGGACCTAAGTTGTAGGGGTACTATGTAGGGAGTTTTGCAGCAAGATGTCTGTTCACAATGAACTGATTAAAAATATACTATGTACAAATTGTATTATGATTTTTAAAAATTTTGACCCATTTTAACCGTTTAAAAACTATTTTAACTGGCTAAAGGCCCATAAAAAAACGGTCCGTAAAAAATCCAACTATTTGAAGCCTCTAGCGCCTCTCTGCAACTTTTAATTTCGGAAGAGATAGAGTTTGAAAATATGGAGACAGACAAACAGACATAGTGAGTTTTATAAATTAGATGATGCCAGCTGTTATATTTTCATCATTTTATTTGCCCAGGATGATGTCTACATTTTTTTTTTTTTTTTACAAAATTTTGAGACACCTGAAGTTTTTATTTTTACTTTCATATTCATTGAAAGCTTTCAGAAAAAAAAACACATTTTCTGTTTTTTTGTTTTTTTTTTATTTTAGTCGTCAAATTCTGAACATCCAATGTGATTTCAATGAAAAAATTCATTGAAATTTTTATGTCAAAAACAAAAAAATATAAATAGATAAATATGAATAAATAAATGAAAATAAAAATTTGAATTATTCCTTCCCCTCCCCATCAACTTTGTTTTTGCTTTTACATTTTTTTAAAATTAAAGACATGAAAATATATAAATGCCTTTAAGGGCTAATTGGATTGAGAATAGAACCATGGAAGTATTCACAAGTATTTAGGGTTGATCAGATATGGGGTTATAAAAGTATTGTTGTATACAGGGGGGGGGGGGGAGTATATATTATGTATGTGTGTATAAGCACATACATCGTCCAGTGGTATAAAATGTTCTTCTAATTAATGTGTGTATACAGAATGTATATATGTTTGTATATACTTGTCACTAACTATATGACGTGTGTATATACGTGTGTTCGGCTAATCTAATTCCCTTACGATAACAGATACAGTTTAACAACGGACATATAACATTTACAACAGAAAGGGACAAATAACAGTTCTGTGGGGTTATAACTGAGGCTACGACAACAGCATATTATTTTCATTGTTTTGACTCTCGAACAGAGTGATGTGGTTCTCAGTTGATTAAGTGTGTGTAACTGTGTCGGATATACTAGAGAGTCAAAACAATGAAAAGAATATGCTGTTGTCACAGCCCTAGTTATAAAATCAGGCCAATCGGAGAAACATACCTAATCCATCCTTGATCTTGTTCGATGGATCCTCGGGGAAAAGCTGTAAAGAAGATTCATCCCAATGAATCAACAAATCTAGGATTGTCTTTTCAGCAACTTTATTTACCGATGTTCACCATCGACAAGCTGCAACCCCGGTCCTAGACTAATGCATTCTGATTCCCTCGGCTGGGAGCCATCACCATCCATAAACTGTCTTTCCTCCTCTCTCGACTCTGACTGCTTCTGCTCTCTTTCGCTTCCGATCTTTGACTACATAGAATCATACGCATCTTTTCCAAGCTTTACCCTAAGTCCAGATTATTTTAAGTGAGCTCTACATAAGACTACGTCAGACTCTAGAAGTCAACCAATTTTTTTTTTAAATATTGTTTTTTTTTCTAACATTCTTTAATTTATTAAACGTCTTAATAATTTTCTCTGTAAATATGTATTTTGCTAGGATAACATTCTAGTTTTACAAATATTACAAACGATCATAAAAATCCTTGACTAGTAATACCTTCCCCTGCTAACATCTAACAGTATTCAAAGTTCAAAAATATAATTTGAAAAGTATTAAAAATCCTTAAGAACCCTGAGAAGTGTAGCTCTTTATTCATGACTGAATGAGTTGTAAACTGAGTTATAAAATGCTGTTGAAAAATGGAACCCCTATTAAATGATTAATAAAGTAATAAACTGAGTTATAAAATACTATTGCAAAATGGAACCCCCATTAAATGATTGATAAAGTAATAAACTGAGTTATAAAATACTGTTGAAAAATGGAACCCCTATTAACTGATTGATAAAGTTATAAACTGAGTTATAAAATAATATTGTGAAATGGAACCCCCATTAAATGATTGATAAAGTAATAAACTAAGTTATAAAATACTGTTGAAAAATGGAACCCTTATTAACTGATTGATAAAGTTATAAACTGAGTTATAAAATAATATTGCGAAATGGAACCCCCATTAAATGATTGATAAAGTAATAAACTAAGTTATAAAATACTGTTGAAAAATGGAACCCTTATTAACTGATTGATAAAGTTATAAATTGAGTTATAAAATAATATTGTGAAATGGAACCCCTATTAATTGATTGATAAAGTTATAAACTGAGTTATAAACGTATTATAAATTGTAACCCCTATAATGAAGTAATCTTGATTTTCCCCTGAGTCTATAGTTCCAGTATGAAAATAAACTGACATTTCCTAAACAAATCTTTCACAATCAGCACATACATCATTTCAGAAAATCAGAAAAGCAAAATAGAGGCATAAAAGTAGTCACGTGTATGTAGTGACTAGCAGAGAGACCCGACGTTGCCCGGGACTAAGTGATGATTAACAAATGCTCCATATTTCTGATAATTTCATTTGCATCAAAATCAGTGAAATCGACCATTTTTCACTCAAATCTAGTCAGGCACCAACAGCGATGCACCAGGAGGATGCTCCACATGCCTCCCTGCAGTAACTTAGTTCACAATACATTGTAATCTAAATTACACTCTAGAGAACCTACTGTTGATTTTATTCAATTATTTTTTCGAATTAAAGTTTAAAATGCAAAAATAAAGTATCATGGTTCAATTGTGTTCTAAGCAGAAACACTCATTTCAAACGCGCCTCTCTCTTATTCTTATCCAAAAAGAATTTACTGTTGATTTTATACGCTATATTTTTTTTCTGCTTGTGCAGTGATAAAACTTCTCAAACGCACTTTTGATATTAGTAGCTAAAAAGCAAGAAAATTCTACGTCAAAAATATAGCCAACGATAGGTGTGATAGATTCCGGCTCAGAAAACAGCAATTCTTCTCTCTTTGTCAGTAATATCACTCATTGAATATGAGGACTAAAGAAAAAAAAAATAATTGAAGCAAGAGTTACGAGAATGTAAAAAAAAAATAAACTCAAGATTGATTTTCTACTCTCGTTAGGAGCCGATATAATGAGCAGAAAATGACTAATTTTGCATTTTTCCTTTTTATGATTTTTTTTTTATATTCACTTTGCAAACTCACTTTTTCCTCATTCAAGCAGTTGAACCCGCATTTTCGTTGGTCTGCCATGCTCATATTTGAAATAGTATTTTATGGGTCTGTTATGTTTGTGATTGATATAGCAGCTGTTTTAGTCTGTCATCCTTCAAAACCAATTTGAAATAGTTTGTACAAAATGTTTTCGTTTTTCTAAGAAAAAATAAAAAATTCTAAAATCAATAAATTAAAATGAAAAATGGTTTCTTACTTACAGAAATCCATAAATGATTGTACTTACCTAAAAAAAGAGAAAAAAGGAAACAATTAAAAATTAGTTTAATAAAATATCAATATTAATTGGTTGCAATAAAATATTTTTTTTATTCATATTCAACGCATTTGAATATATATATATATATATATATATATATATATATATATATATATATATATATAGATATTACCACTTTATTCTTCATTGGGAACAGACACTCATCATGTTCACCCAAAATATTTCGTTTATTGACTATATAAGTAAACCATTTTAAAGCAAAATTATTTTAAATAAATGCACTAACCTTAAATATTATCATTTCCGATCTTTTCTTCCTATTTGTGTGGACATAATATTTTTTGTTTTAATTCCTTTTCACTAATCCTTAGCATTTTCGACCATGTAGGACTATAATTGTACTTTAAAATTTTGAATACATTTTTTAGCACTGGTGATAACCCTAATCTCATCAGAGGATCAAAGAAAGGAAATAGTAGGTCAGGTATGAAAAGAGAGTAGAGGTGGGAGGGAAAGAAAAAGACGTGTGTGTCGTTTTTTACTCAACTTATGTCATATTGGTCAGTTTTCGATGGACAAGAAGTGAGCTTGCTGTCATGTCGAAAATTAAAAAAAAAAGGGTTTGCTACTATCTCTATGCGAATACGTACTTGAGAGAAGAGTTTTAAGCAAAATAAATGTAATTTCTATACAGAATAGATTTGTACTAATAGTTCCACGAAACACACTTTAAGACATGATGTATGTGAAAGATTTGTTTAGGAAATGTTTATTTATTTGCATACTGGAACTGTAGATGCAACACC
Source organism: Euprymna scolopes (assembly GCF_053919585.1). Classification (NCBI taxonomy): domain Eukaryota; kingdom Metazoa; phylum Mollusca; class Cephalopoda; order Sepiida; family Sepiolidae; genus Euprymna; species Euprymna scolopes. Next base: position 5,695,800 of record NC_136494.1, on the reverse strand, counting down.
AGAGTTTGAAGATCCGGTTGCTTCCTTTAAAATTGTTTCATTTTCATCAAGTCCATATTATGGGATCTGAAAATGACCGATACTATTTATTGCCGTTAAATGCACAAATTTAGTAGCAGAGATATCGACATTTATCATAGTTTTGTTATTTATATTTCAGACATTGTTGGGTGTTTTCCATTCATCTGATTGATTATCGAAATCCATTTATTTTCTTGATCCCACAAGAAACAACGAAAAAAAAATAGTCACTTTTAAAAATTCAACTGACGTTGCTATTTTGACGAACATGAAACTTGAACTAAAGTACACTTCCTTGGTTCTGTCTGATCTCAACACTTCAGGTAAGTTTTTAGGTGTGTGAATGCCTGCCCCCCCCCTGGCCAATAGGAATCCTCCAAGATGCCCAACCACCAATTTAAATTGTCTTCCTTTTCCTCCCCAACCTCCTCCAAATTGTATTCATCTTGGAAGGACATCACTCACTCTGCAAACTTCCCCACCCCATTTTTATCTTTTTTTTTTTCGATTTTTTCCCCCTCACCCCCACTTAGAGATTGGTCTGCTTGTTTTCGTTTCCTAACAAACCGGAAAACAGTGAGCAGTCTTTTATTTAGAAATGGTCAGGAGGATCTTATTAACCAATTTTTTTTTTTTTTGTTCACCCACTCCACGCTAATAAAATGATTGTATATAAACGTTGTTATTTATTTTCTCTAACGTTTTTTTAGAAATGATTTTAAAAATTTAAGTATGACGGCCCCTGGAGTAAATGTGGTACGATGGTGACTAATGATTCCAGCAAAAAGTAGGATAGACATTTTTAGTTATACCACACTTTCGAACAGCCTTGTGCATGATTTATTTAAAATATTAATTTTTTAAAATATTTTTTGCAGATAAATAATTCAAAGTGTAGTATCTGTTCTGTTCAAGGATGGTCCGAATAAAGAAACTATTAGAGTAGAATGCTTTCTGCCATTTAAGGACATCTACAGACAAGGGGTGGGATTTTGCTGCTTGTTTGGTTAGTCATGGTTATATACGTTGTAGAGGAACAAGTGCTACGCATTCACCAGAGCACATTCTATTAAAGTACTTGTAAAACAAACACAGGGATGTAGCAGGGATGTAGGATTGTATGGAGTTGAACAGCAAGATGTCTATTCACATTACATTTAAACTTTTGCATGTCAGTACAGTCAGGGAAATATGTAGTAAACAGGGAAACTATCAGAGGAGAAAGCTTTTCGGCATTTAGGAACCTCAACAGTGAAGAGGTGGGATTTTGTTGCTAGACAGGTTTGTCAGGGATATTTACGTCAAGGGGATACAAATGCAATTAGTTCATAAGAGGGCATTCCATTAAAATACAAAGTGCCTTCAATAAGTTTCCAGACTTTTTTGTACAGTCATTTAAAACTGTTGTAGACTCTTGAAACATTCAGTATGTTATTGCTATACATTTTATGAGATGACTGACCAATTTTTATGATTTCAGGTTCAAATGAACAGCTACAGCAGGAATTGGAATACACCCTACTAAAGTCTGATTGTCACAGGTAGTGAATTTCAAAAATACAATATTGCCGTGAGGGCAATTTAGAAGAACGATATGCAATAAAATTCTGTTTTAAACCTGGAAAAATGCCATAAAAACGTATGGAATGCTTCAGACTGCTTTTGGACTATCTTCCATAAATCGAGCATCAGTTTTTGAATGGCATAAGAGATTTGAGGAAAGCAGGGAGTCTATGAGGTATGATGAGAGGTGTGGGAGGATTAAGGAAGTCAAAACACCAGAGTTGATTGATCAAATAAAGAATTTAATGGATAAGGACCGTCGTTTGTCTATAGAGACAATAAGTGCACAGTTTGATGTCAGTGTGGGAACTGTATTCGCAAGGAGCTGAAGATGCAAAAGATTTGCTCACAGAAGATCAGACTATTTAACAAAGATGGGCATCAACACAGTTCCTTACCCTCCCTATAGTTCAGACCTTGTTCCTTGTGACTTTTAGTTATTCCCTAAGCTCAAGGAAAACCTTAGAGGCTGTCGTTATGAGACACTTGAGGAAATGAAAGAGACTGTGATGAGGGTCTTTGACACGCTCACACAAGAGGAATTCCATGGGGCCTTCCAGAAATTTTTGGAACGGTACAACAAGTGCATTGCAGCCGGAGGAGATTACTTCAAAGGGGACTAGAGTTTCACGTGTGTACTATCAATAAAAGTAATCATACGAAAAAGTCTGGAAACTTATTGAAGGCACCTTATACTTATAAAATACTACATGCATGGGCGAATGGTGGCTTTGTAGAGATACAGGATGCTGTCAAGTTTGAGTGATTTTCTAGCATGATAGAGAGAGCCCACCTTCTTTGTAGCAGCTTTGGCAATGTCTGAAAATCTCACTTTATGACTGTTTGATAAAGATAATTACAACTGTATATTTGATATTACAAGCTCCATTATTGATCAATATAATTTTGGAATTGACATTGGATCTGTATTATCAAAAAATATCGATAGTCATGCATATTTTGACCCAGATTTCCGCAACATTGGCTCGGGCCCGACCGGCAACTTACAAGAACAAACGGAATAAGCCAAGCGGCAAGCGCTGATCAAATGTTAAAATGCTAGAAAAAAAACCCAAAAAACAACAACAACAAAAACTAGTCACTTTTTTGTTGATTTTTTTTTTTTATATAAATGTTTTGGGGAGATAATAATAGGGGAATGTATTTTTATTTTGTATTTTTCAAATCATTTGGCTGAAAAAAAAAACTTTTAAAATAAAAGAAACAGTAGAAACTTCAACAAAAACATTCACGTATTTTGCCATTAATTCTTGAATGTAAAAAAAAAATAATAAAAATATGTATTAAAATTAAGGTAGATATTTTGTTTATTTGCAGCTTTTCTTGACGCAAAAATAACAAAAAACACAAACACTAACAAAAAATATTGAAAATTTTCTTGAAAAAACAAAAAACGCACAGTATAAACTTTCACAAAAATATTCACATATTTGTGTTAACAATTCTTGAAAATTAAAAAAAAATATATTTATTGAACTTAAGGTAATTTGTTTTTGTTTTTAATTTCGTATATGATAAATAAGTGTTGTTAATCATGTTTATCGGCGTCTTTTATTTCGCTCGGCTTGTTCCAGCGGTTCTTGTCAACTGCGATTCCACGCCACGGAAATCCGAGTCAAAAGTTTCTAATTGTAACCTCTGATACACTGGAGAAAGCAGGTGAGGGTAGAGCGGTAGCTCTAGATATATCTAAGGTTTTTGACACAGGATATAGCATGATGGTCTTCTCAGAAAAATCAGATTTTATGGTATCACTAGACGAATACTTAATATAATTAAATCTTTCTTAAATAAGAGAAGAAACCAGGTTGTCCTCCACGGTCGTACATCTAAACAATATTATATAAATCCGAGTGTACCTCAGGTGTCTATGCTTGGACCTTTATTATGCCTAATATTCATAAATGACCTCCTTGATAAAATTGTTTCTGAGATGGGTATATTTGCTGATGACACCACGCTCTATAAGAGGCACGAGGAGAAAAGAAATAAACACATATCTAAAGAAATGACAAACACATTAGAGGAGGACCTCCAATCTGTAGTGAAATGGGAACAAAAATGGATGGTCACATTCAATGCTGCCAAGACTACGCTTGTTTCCTTCAATAATTACAAGAAACCTTCTTAAATACCAGTTGCTATAAGTAAAGATACATAACCTGAAAATACTTCTTTCAAACTCCTAGGTTTTACGTTCACCGGGAACATGAGCTGGAACAGATACATTGAGAGCATTGCCAAGGCTGCTACGAAGAAGGTGGGCTCTCTCTACCGTGTTAGAGAGATACCTACACCTGAAAGTATCCTGTACCTCTACAAGGCCACCATTCTATGTATGGAGCACTGTTATCACATTTGGGCTGGAGCATCTGTTACTAGTCTCTCACTCCTGGACAAGGTTCAAAAGAGAGTCGCTAACCTGATAGGTTCTAAACTGTCATTTAAGCTTCAACCTCTTCCCCATCGACAAAATGTTGCATCTCTCTGCCTGTTCTACAAGTATTGTAATGGTGAATGCTCTTACGAACTTCGAACCCTTGTCACCCTTCGACGTAAATACCCCTGACAAACCCGACAAGCAGCAAAATCCCACCCCTACACAGTAGAGATCCCTAGAAGTAAGAAAGCCTTCTACTCTAATAGTTTCTTCTCCAGAACTGCTAGACTTTGTAACCCCCTTCCGGGTTCCTGCTTTCCCAACTGTACTGACATGCAGAAGTTCAAGTGTAATGTGAACCGACATCTCGCTGCTCAACTCCCTACATAGTATCCCGGCAACTTATGTCCCCGATAGTTGCTCCCTACATAAAAGTAGCATTGTGCCTTGTTTGGGGTGAAAATGGAATTTAAAAAAAAAAAAAAGAAAAAAAAAAAAACATGCATGAGTACCAAAAGCAGATGTTCCAGTTCAGTGCAAAATCTGCTTTTTTATTTGCCTGACCTAAATAAGCGTAAGGAAGAATTGTCACTCCCAGTGCTAATGAATCTGGCGAGGACAGGGGCGTGGTTTCAAATATTATGTCCGCTGATTGGATGAAAGCAACTGAGAAAACATTTTTTTTTTTTTGTTCTGATTTAGGGGAATTTAAATTTCACTGAAGATAAACAGAGTAACGAAATGGTTAAGAGGACAAAGAATAGAAAGAAAAACAAAAAGGAGAAACGTATTCATTTTGAAGACGTGGTCATCCATTGATGCATTCGGAATACTCTCTTTGGCCTTTTCAACAAACATCTCGTCTAGCGGGCGGGGAATCATGAGGTTTTAAACTACTCTTTGTAGCGGCGTAATTACAAAGTGATTCCGGAGACGAACACTAAAAACTAACAGGCAAATGGCTTGAATAGCTTTCTCTCTTTATCTGCTTCGTTTAGATACCGGGGGGGGGGGTTGTACTCTCAAAAGCCAGTAAGTTTTCACAAGAACATGCTAACTCAAAGTATTTCTCCATGAGGGTATAGCACACATGGTATGGCGCAGTTACTAACACTACTCAAGCTTTTCAAGACATCAAACAAAATTTTGGCCGAGATGATTAAAGAATCTGTCAGTTTTAGAGATGTTAGGACTTTTTAACCCTGCGCTAGTCCCATGGTGTGTTTTGTCACCCCAATTTTGCTTAAGTGCTCATAATTCCTAGTTGAAAACTTATTTCTTTTTCTCCCTCCAAGTACTCTCCTGACTCAGTGAGGGTATAGCACACATGGTATGGCGCAGTTGTATATCAGTTTTTGTTCGAGGATGATCAGATTGAAAGATAATGTTCATGTAATGAACTCATATTCATTTCTCTTGCTATTTCAATTTCTGGAAACATTTTGTGTTCATCATAGATATTAAAAAAAATAACACAAACTGGTGTATCCTGTGGGTATTTTTTAATAAATGTGATCTGAATCGAAGATTTAAAAATTTTTCCTTAGTTTTATAATTTATTTTATTGTATTTTTTAAAATTAATATCAACAAGATACAAGTGATTCAAACTGTTCAACAAGGACTTTAGATATATCCTGAACTAGCATGATAACTATATTTTACAAAATAATAACACTGTAAGCATTTTTGTATTCGGGTGTATAAACACCATATGGGACTAACTATGCTTGCAACACCCAGGTGACTAATGCAGGGTTAAAGAACAATTTTAGACATTCTTAAAGTAAAAATGTCGGGAACAGTTTTAAAAGAAACATATCTTTCTGCCTTTGGAAATGGCACTCCAATAATGACAGAAGCCATTCAAGGACAGTCATTTGCATTGATAGTAAAAGCTTTGATCCCCACACACCATGCCACCCCTCTGTCTCCATCATTTGCAACGACAATCAAAAGAAATATCAGAGGCCTAAAATACTAAAAACCTAGCCTTGTGCAGTGGCATTGAAGAAACTCTTATTATACTTTGACCATCAGCCATCTCAATCATACTTTATGCATGCGAGGTCTGGACACTGAGCACAAACCTACAAAAGATGATCCAAGCAGTAGAAATGAGATGCTTCAGAAAACTCCTTGGCATCTCATACAAGGACCATGTCACCAATAATGAAGTCTGCAGAAAGTTCATTCAACAAGTGCGTTGCTATAAAGACCTACTGACCACTGTGGAAAAGAGGAAACTCAGATGGTTTGGGCACATAACATAGTCAGAAAGATTTGTAAAGACTATCCTCCAAATAACAGTCTATGCACATATGGCACAATCACGTTGACACACTGGTTCTCACCAGATCACTGAAATTAAGCAATATTGAGCCTGGCCAGTACCAGATGGGTGACCATTTGGGAAGGTTGAGAAACTGGCATAGTCTATCCTTCTCTTGAAAGTAGATGGGACTCTCTTAAGCCATGGTAGGCACCCCGTCTAGTGATGGCGTCACGATAAAAAATACCCTTGATAGCCCTGGCGAAACATCAAGTATTCAGCTACCGACAAGATTTGAATTACACTACAAACTCGTGTAGTAAGTTCAATCTCAGCTATGGCCGTGCTGGCTGGAATAGTCCAGGGGAAAAGAAGACGAGGAGGCAGACGAAAGAAAAAGTGGGTTGACAAGATCTTTGATTGCACAGGGAAAAGTTTCAATGTTATTCAGACATACGTCCACAACCACACCAAGTGGAGGCAGCTGGTCCATTATTCATCCACTATGAAGCTCCCCTACAAACCTGGTAAGTTCCAGTAAGAGTAACAGTAACAATCTATCATATAAATCTCATCTGTCTGTTTAAATGTATGTTTTTATGTTTGTATGTTTGTATGTCTGTCTAAACCTTTTGACAGAGGCAACAGATTTTCACGAGATCAGTATGGTTTTGAAGCTCAAACCTTTGGACAACAAATATCGAAAAATTGGCTAAAAACATTAATTCCTCCACCCTCAACTGGGCACTATTCTACAGGAAGGAGTAGGTTTTTTCGACGACCTTTTCGAAAATCATCCCTTTTTTCGATTGACTAGCCTTAATTTAAACCTATGTCACTTCCAGTTTGGCGATGAACGGCAAAGACGTCATGTTTTTTTTTTTCACGTTTTTTCCTCCTTCGCGGTACAGGTTCGAGCCTGCCTGCTTACTACCACTTTTTGTTTTTCTTCTCAACACACACCTCCAAACACCTGGGCAACGCCGGTCACCCGACTAGTTATTTCTATGTGTGACAAATGGAGCGAAACGTTAAATGAGAAGATCAAGCAAATCGATCAATTATCCATGTTAATCGATTAGACATTTGGAATCATAACAAATGTTTGTTCATTAATTCTACCATCTTTATGCAGTTATTGAGCTGAAATCAATTAAACTTAGAAATCGATCAGCATTAATTAGCAGTTAATCAGAATCTTTTCCAATGCGAAAGTTCATTTTCTTTGATTAAATAGGAGATTCGAAGAATTGTTTGTTCAGCCATGTTTGCCCTCTAGGAAAACTCTTTTCAAAACCAACGACAACGATATATATATATATATATATATATATATATATATATATATATATATATATATATATATATATATATATATACGAGCAAACAGTTATTAAAACATGTTAAAAAACACTTTGAAAAAGAGTTAAAAACATTTAATCTGAAAAGGAAACACTAGATAAGTGGATAGTCCTTAATCCGTGGAGTTTCGAAGAAATACTTTCCTTCTCATCAGAGGGTAGGAATTAGCAAAATGTGGGATTTGCATGCAAAAGTATTTGATGAAACAACAAGTAAGTCAAAGATCTTACTTGAAAACAAAAAAAAGTGAAGCAGAGGGAATATGTTGAAGAAAAAGGTGATTACACATGAATGGATAGTCTGGTGGAAGATAAATAATCCAGTGACGGTAAAATCCAAGTATATGATTTCAAGAAAGTATATATTTTATTATTCTTTATGTAAATACAGTCATATCGTGCTACGATGGGCAGACCGTTTCAACCATATTTGATTTTTTCTCTCCTCAAAATTTTAAAAGGTCTGGAACCTTTTTAATTTTTGTATTTTAATTTTTTTTGCCTGATGAAATCAAATATGATCGAAACGGTCTGCACATCGTAGCAAGATATGACTGTATTTACATAAAGAATAATAAAATATGATTTTCTCTCTTTGATTGAGCACTATCAACGAAACTGGTTGAAATTCAATTATTCTTCAGTTTTGGATATCTTTCAACCTGGAATATATATATATATATATATATATATGCGTATGTATTATAGTATCAATCCTCTATTGAATATTATATATTATGAGGAATGATTTGCCTGGCGGACTAATTCGCAAAAAAAAAAAAATAAATAATAATGATAATGTCGTTCATCAAATGCACTACCACTGAGCTATATCTCCAGATAACAATACACCAGTGTGTGTGTGTGTGTGTGTATTTTTTTAAGAAGAAATGATTTGCTGCTGAGATTTTATTATTTCCCTTGGCCGGTGTAACGTAAAACATTCCCCTGTAAAATTTTGTTTTAATCTATAAGAGAGAAAGACTATTTTTTAAGATTGGATTTTTCGATTTTCAAAAATGATTTGCTGAGATTTTATTATTTCTCTTGTAACGTAAAATATTCCTTTGTAAAAATTCCGTTTTTTTTTTTTTCTATAGGAGAGAAAAGACTATTTTTAAGATCGTATTTTTTCAATTTTCGATACTTATTGGATGCATTTCTGTACAAAACATATCTAAGAACACTGCCAGACGTATAAATTAACTTTGTGTGAAATTTGCAAAAGATAGGTTCCGAAACGGCTGAGCCTATGAGGAAGCAACTCACACACACAAAGCGACTTTTATATAAGAGTGGAGATACAGCTAAAATATGAATAATAATAATAGTAAGAAGAAGAAGAAGAAGAAGTCATCAAGTTGAAGCGAAGCCAACATTAATCTGTGTCCTGAACACCTTGTTCGGTTAACAGGTGAAAGTGTTAGATTATCTACCTGTTGATAGCAGATGCCAAAACAAACAATAAAAAGAGATAGAGAGAAAGAGCAAAAAACAAAATGGCGGCAATGTTTTCCACGCATAAATGAACAAGAACAACTGCAGTGCGCTTCACAGTCGGCCATCTTGCATGTAACCATGTCTATTCTCGAACATTTCTTGTCTTTTTTTGATTAGTATGCAAAATAACATGTTTATTCTGGAATAAGGTCAAGGAAGAATATTTATGTAAAAAAAACAACAACAACAAAAAAAAAAAACCTTCTTCCTGCCTACACTCATATAACAGATAAGATACTCGTATCTCACAACTTTAGCAATTATTTCTCTCTGTTAACAACCTGTGGTGTTCCCTGGAGTCTAGGTGACAACAAGTCTCCCCAGATTTCCAGTACTCTCCACCTCTTTCGATAATTTTTGCAAATGAATTTGCATCATTGCAACATCCGCATACCATTGATTTCTTGCTGGCAATGACCGTTGACCTTTACTGAAATGTGGGTGGCAACAAACCTCCCCAAGGTCCCAGTCCTCTTCGCACTCATTCAGTGGAGGTCTGGTTAGTGCTTTCTCTCCTTGGTCTTTCTGTTATGTACTCACTAGGAGTTTTCACATAGGTCATCATCAAAAATTACTCACCGACAACAACTGGCAATGTTCCCTGGAGTCTGGGTGACAACAAGTCTCCCCATATTTTCAGTACTCTCCATTGCTTTTGTTAATCTTTGCAAATGAATTTTCATTATCGTAACAGTCGCTTACCATTGACTTCTCGCTGGCAATGACTATTGGTCTTCACTGGAATTTTTGGTCACAATAAGTCTCCCCAAGGTCTAATTCCTTTCTGCACTCGTCCAGTGAAGGTCTGGCTAGTGCTTTTTCTCCTCAATCTTTCCTTCCTCCTTGACCTATCATGACTATTTGGTGTGGTGCCAGTTAACGCTGACACTACAACTTTTGGGGGTGGGGTGGAGGGAACATAGTTGACTTGCAATTTTGCAGTTTCAATTTTCTTGGTTCCATGTAGTGGTCGTTTCTTTATCTTGTTGTTTTATTTCAATTGTAGTTTCCATATGACCAGTTAGTGTTTGTAGGTCACATAGATTAGTTACCACATTCAAGGATTTTCCTTAAAAAATTTAGCCGTTATTTTTATTATTATTATTGGTCCTCCGACAAAGAAGGGATCAGATTAATTTACATCTGTTCACACTTTTCTCAATAACCACGTCTTAGTTTTTTTTTTTTTTAAATATTGCACAAACATTAGTCATGGTGAAAGTAAATTGTGGCCAAAATGGATTTTCCAGGATAACTCTGGTTGGACCCTAGGTACCATTATAGGGGTAAAATTGCCCCAAATCGTTTATCCATTCATTTGTTTGCACTTTTCTCAATCACCATGCCTTGGATTTAAAAAAAAAATTTGCACAAACATTAGTCATGGTGAAAGTAAATTTTTCACTCGTGGAGGGGAATCCCACATGTTCGGCTTGTTATTATTACTATTATTATTATTGTTGTTGTTGTTGTTCATATGCCATCTAAATATTTTTTTTATTGCTTTTCTTACATAATGAAGGTCTTTGTTTTATTTTTTTTTATCCTAATTAATACCAAACAAGACACATTGCCGCTTGGATGTAAGAGGCTCGTATTTGAGACAATATCTAAAATGGGCAATATGTAGAAAGTTGAGAAGCGAGATGTCTGTTCACATTACATTTAAACTTCCGCATGTCAGTACAACCACGGAAGCAGGAAACAGGGAGGGAATTCTAGCGGTTCAAGGGAAGAAACTGTTAGAGTTGAAGGCTTTCCGGCATATAAAGATTAAATAATTCTATTAATGAACTTATAAACTCAATAAACTGATCAAGATAAATATCCTGGAAGTAGACGCATATTGCATTAAAATCATCTCATTTTGTTACTGTACGCTTTAATTTTGTGGTGCCCACCCTACGGATAACAATGCGCTCTTCCATTTACTATAAATACCGGTAGAACTATGTCTGTTGGCATTATGCACAAGTCATGCACACTTGCCAGTCGGTTTGACGTATACCGACATTCTTTATTTGTTATATTTATCTTTCTTTAAAGTATATTTTGTTTCCATTAAATATCGAGTTGTATCTTTTTGGGGACCCTTACCAGTCTACAACGCCCCAGGAGTACAAAGCTTAAATCTAAGGCTTATTTTTGATGTAGGGAATCCATCTCCCTATAAAAGGGGATCACTCCGGATTGGAAACAAAAAATCCCTGTATGGTTCCATATGCACTCCCTCATGATCAAGAATACTCCAGGCGACAGTGAATAAACTCATCTTCCTTCCGAAACCATGCCTTTAAGCAGATAAACGTTTTTTTGTTTTGTTTTGTTTTTTTAATATTCATATATTCAAGAACAAACAGATCGGTATCAGCACCATTCATTTTTTGATTGTTTGACAAATTATCCCCAAAGACACATACGCACACAAAGAGGAGACGGAGGGGACGGGAAAAGTGGAAATCAAGGGGGATAGCTCGTGCAGAACATTGCCACAAATCGGCTATAACAAGAGAGAGAGAGAGAGAGAGAGAGAGAAAGAGAGAGAGAGAGAGAAAGAGAGAGAGAGAGAGAAAGAGAGAGAGAGAGAGAGAGAGAGAGAGAGAGAGAGAGAGAGAGAGAGAGAGAGAGAGAGAGAATGCATTTCCTACTCTTGACGAAAACCCCAAAAGGGAAATAAATAAATAAAATTTAAAGATGGACGGAAACCTTGCCCTGTTTCCGTATCAGCATAGCCACCCACGCCAACCCACCAAAACGACTGCCATACCAAACTGTTGAATCACAACACAAGATGATCCAAATTTCTTTTGCTACCTTTTCGCAGGAAAAAAAAAAAATGGGTGAGAAGAGTGGTGAGCAAAATTTGGAATGTGAAAATACGAAGAATGAGGAAAAGAAAAGAAAGAAGCTAGAAAGTTAAAAATAAATAAAATAAAAATAATAATAAAACGAAAATCAAGTGCTGCCGTTTGACACGTGGTTGGTTGTCATTAGTTGGTCAGATGCCAACTCAAGGGAATGTCTTCCTGGGTAATATTACGTTCTAGCAAGTTGGTTAACCTATTTCATCTGATTATCTAAATAAATAAATGCAAAAGCATATATATATATATATATATATATATATATATATATATATATATATATATATATATATATATATATATATATATATATACTAGCTTTTCACCCCGGCCTTGCCCGGGTGTTTGGATGTGTATGTTGAGCAAAAAAAAAAAAAAAAGTGGTAGTAGGAAGGCAGGCTCGAACCCGTACCGCAAAGGAGGAAAAGAACGGGTAAAACCTAACGTTTATGCTGTTACGACCACCGCCAAACCGGAAGCGGTATTTTTTTAAATTAAGGCTAGACAATCTAAAGGAAAGGATAACTTTCAAAAATATCGTGACCCCCCCTGTAGAAAAGTGCCTAGTTGAAGGGGAAGATATTAATGTTTTTAGCCAATTTTTCTATATTTGTCTTATGAAAGGTCGAACTTTAAAATGATACTGATCTTGGTAAAATCCGTCGCCTCTATTGAAAGTTTAAGGCAGACATGCAAACAGACATATATACATTTATATATTGGTAACTAAAAATTTTCGACCCAAACTGATGAAAAAGCTTGACCTATCTCTGAATACACTTTATGCAAAGTTTCAAATATTTAGACCAGAAATTGTCTGAGTAATTTGGAAGAGACCGCAGGGGTCAATTTTTTTTAACTTTGACCCCTATTATGACCCTTTAAAATTTATTGTTTTGGGCTCAAATCAAGTTATTAAGTTAGATCCATGTCCAAGGAACCTCTACCTAAAATTTCAAGTGTTTAGACCCAAAATTGTCGGAGGAGTTTGATAGAGTTCTTAAAGGTCAAGTCGTTGAACTTTGACCCCTTAATCGCCAAATTTCTGGCCAAAAACAGATCACATCGATTTTCCCAAATCTCAGTATCCTGTATATCAAATTTCGAGTCTGTAGACTAAAAATTGACAGAGTTATTGCGTAGGGAAATGTACACAGACACACACACATCTTTCATATATATATATATATATATATATATATATATATATATATATATATATATATATATATATATAGGAGAACAATAGGAAGGAGAATGAAGTCACAAAAACTATATATTGGTAAATATAGATGGGTTCATTTATTCGATAAGGGCATACAAACATTTAGTTGGGGGATAGAAGGAACTCTTTATACCAAGGCATTTCGAAGTCTAATGCTTCTCATCAGAAGAGTAGAGAAAATGCTAGGTAACATTATTGGGATGCGACGTCTACTTGTTGAGTTTTATATTATCCCGATAAGTCTCCTCTTATAGAATTGAACTTACTCTCTTCTTCTAACTCACTAAGATATATACGCATACATACACATATATATATGTATATATATATATATATATATATATATATATATATATATATATATATATATATATATATATATATATATACCTGATTGATGTTCTTTTTCCCTTTTTTTGTGTGCTTTTTCTAATATCTTTTTGGTACTTGTTCAGTTTAATCAAGACATAAAAAAATGAAAATATCGAAAAAAAAAAAAAAAAAAAAAAGGTACGTACCCGTTTTCGACTGAAGATCTCCGAAAAGAAATTTCACTTAATTTGATCGAGTAGTTTTTTTTTATTTTATTTATTGGAAAAACACGTTTTTATGACAGCACGTTGAAGGTAGCCATCTTTGAATTTTTTTTAACACGCCACGGGGAGATAACTCTGTTTAAAGCGCCGACACTCCCTCCCCATCTTTAATACTAGCCTTTCTTCTTAAAAATCGAACCTTTTGCTCGGTATCATTACAAATTGTTTTTTCGCTGTAAAAAAAAAAAAAAAAAAAAAAAAAAAAAACTACTTGATTAAATTAAGCGTAATTTTTTTTTTTCGGAGAACTTCGGATACATACAATATAAAATTTTTTTTCAATATTTTCATTTTTTAATGTCTTGATTAAACTGTAGAAGTACCTCTTGTTTTTCCTAATCATAATAATTATTTCTGTAAAGGCTGATGAAATTATCGGATCATTGATACGATTCGGTAATCAAAACATGTGTAACTAAGCAGATAAAACGGTAATAATATATATATATATATAATATATATATATATATATATATATATATATATATATATATATATATATATATATATAGACATCCATATACAGTACTGTTTCGTTGTATCACAACTCTTCAGTGCGGTTAAACTAGCACCTTCTCCTAGCCATGGATTGAATCTACAACCATCTCGTTGATAGTCGGCAGTTCTAACCACTAGACCATGGATCAGTGCTCGTAAACGGCCTCATCGTGTCCATTAAATAAATATTCGCCCATCGCTTTTACAGTGCTCGAGCTGCTAATTTATATTTACAAACAAACAAACAAACAAACAAACAAACAAACAATGAGATAAAAGAATAACAGCATACTTACATTCCAAGATCAAAATATTTAATTCTCATGCAAAACAACTCTTCCAGCGTGTTTCACTACATATTTTGTAGATCTATGAACAGTTAATAATTTCTTTGTAGGATTAAAAATTTTCCAAAACACTTCAATTCATCCGTTGAATAAAACTTGTCTAACTTTACAATATAAACCAAGATGACTGCCGGAACAAATACACGATATTGAGTCTTTTATGAATTTTTTTTCTTCTTGCAATCTTATTGTCATGCATTTTTTCTATCTAAGCAAAAAATTTCTAATTTTTCTGAAGAGTATATGCACGAAAAGAGTAGCTGTTTTGAATCTTGGAATGTAACGATACTGTTTTATATCTACTCTGTTGTTATATTTAACATACGTTCAGCTTCTAAACAAAAAGATTGATATACACAAAGAGTAGAATATAATTGAAAAGACACACAGACAATTTCACCAAACTCCTCCGTCAATTTTAGGTCTAAACATATGAAATTTTAAATGTACGTTCCATAGACATGAATCAAACTGTTTAACTTGATTTCAGCCCAAACCAATAAATTTAAAGGGGTTAAAATTGGGGTCAAAGTAAAAAAAAAAAGTTTGACCTTTCAGCCAATTTTTGATCTAAACATTTGAAATTTTACATAAAGTGTATTCAAACATAGGGCAAGCTTTTTAATCAGTTTTTGGCCGAAAATTTGGCTACCAAGGGGTCAAAGTTCAAAAGATTTGACCTTTGTGGTCTCTAGCAAACTATTAAGCTAATGGTTTGTTTATGGTGTCTTTTATTAAAAAAGAAAAACACCCAATATATTGCTGATGAGGAGACTTTGTTTTCATAAAAAACTATATGCTAAAATTATTGTCCTTGACTCAATGTCTGTCACAATAAAAAAAACATCGTTTCCGAAACGATCGTACAATTTATTGACTTTGTTGTGCGCCTTCTTATGAAACGGATTTTTAATTTTTAATTTTAATTTTGAATTATAAATTATCAATCACCTTACCAAATATAAAAGTAGCTCCACTTTGAGTATGACGGTGGTTTATTGGTGTTTATCGCACTGAAAACTTGAGGTGCTAGGTTCGAATCCAGTTCGTTCCACAGAAACTTTCATCATCAATCAAACTCTTGACCTTGTATCTAACGTCCTAAAGAGGCGA
The DNA here is from genome assembly GCF_053919585.1 of Euprymna scolopes. Classification (NCBI taxonomy): domain Eukaryota; kingdom Metazoa; phylum Mollusca; class Cephalopoda; order Sepiida; family Sepiolidae; genus Euprymna; species Euprymna scolopes. The sequence continues at coordinate 5,680,040 of NC_136494.1, read as the reverse complement.
TAAATAAAATTACTTACTTTGTTACAATTTATTAAAAAAACAAACAAACAAAAAACAAACTTAGGCCCAGACAATTGCTAATATATGAATGATGTGCTTAAATAGTCACCTAAAAATAAAAGAAGTCAACAAGGGAGATAACTCATATTCTTAATGGAACAATATAGTATGACTTGTCTACCTTACAGCTAAAATATTATTTCTTTTTTTGTATAAGTTTAACAATGTACAAATAAAAATTAAAAGTAGCATTCAAAATTGGCGGAAAAGTCAGGCACGCTGCAACAGCAGTATCGCAGCAAAACATAATTAACAAATGTTAATAATCAACAGCAGTATCGCAGCAAAACATAATTAACAAATGTTAATATTCAACAGCAGTATCGCAGCAAAACATAATTAACAAATGTTAATATTCAACAGCAGTATCGCAGCAAAACATAATTAACAAATGTTAATATTCAACAGCAGTATCGCAGCAAAACATAATTAACAAATGTTAATATTCAACAGCAGTATCGCAGCAAAACATAATTAACAAATGTTAATATTCAACAGCAGTATCGCAGCAAAACATAATTAACAAATGTTAATATTCAACAGCAGTATCGCAGCAAAACATAATTAACAAATGTTAATATTCAACAGCAGTATCGCAGCAAAACATAATTAACAAATGTTAATAATCAACAGCAGTATCGCAGCAAAACATAATTAACAAATGTTAATATTCAACAGCAGTATCGCAGCAAAACATAATTAACAAATGTTAATATTCAACAGCAGTATCGCAGCAAAACATAATTAACAAATGTTAATATTCAACAGCAGTATCGCAGCAAAACATAATTAACAAATGTTAATATTCAACAGCAGTATCGCAGCAAAACATAATTAACAAATGTTAATATTCAACAGCAGTATCGCAGCAAAACATAATTAACAAATGTTAATATTCAACAGCAGTATCGCAGCAAAACATAATTAACAAATGTTAATATTCAACAGCAGTATCGCAGCAAAACATAATTAACAAATGTTAATATTCAACAGTAGTATCGCAGCAAAACATAATTAACAAACATATTTTTATTTCTTTTTATTATTTCCATGTTTTATTTTTATTTTTCTATATTTTTTTTAAATAACCTATGTAGTATATGTTAGCTATATAATTTATATTATATTTTGTAACCTATATTATGTATGCCATATATATAAAAATATATAAAATATATAAAAATCTCAAACTGCATCCTGAAAAAAAACGGGGGCTCGGGACTGCTAGTTTAACCTGAAGAAAAACTGGTATTTCTGCCAAACTCGGGTGTATAACAGTTGATGAGACCCCAATTTGCTTTGTTCAGGACAAACAACGTCTTCATAAACGTCTGTTGTTTTCCCGGATCTTTAAATTCTTCGTTTGATGTCGATATCATAACCAACTTGATCGCCTTCAGCCTCGAATACTTAAATACACGTGGCGATGCTTAGTGGCAATTGTGTAGCGTAATGGTTACAGTCGCGGACTGTGGGCTCAGCATACACAGTTCGAGTTACCACAACTGCATCACTTTCACTAATACTCTTGGAAAAACTATGAATGAATATATCCTCCCACCAGGTATAGACTGAGAAGTAGAACAGACTAGACTCCCAAGTCTTCGTTGTGCAACTCATCTAGAAATAACACCAGTTTTTTTCTCTGTTTGTTCCAACACTGTTTACGAAAATTCAAGCTAAATAAGAAAGAAGAAGAATTTAAAAAGAAACGTTTAATTGAATACAAGTTGGTTTTTTTTTTTTTTTCATTCACAGTTACAGGTGCGAACTGTGGTCTCAGAGCGCCGGGTTCAAATTCAATAGTGTCACCGCACCACTTTGCTAAATGGAAGAGGTATGAATCCATATATTCTCCCCACAGATATGGATTAAATAGTAAGGCAGACTAGACTCTCAAGTCTTGGTTATGTGCAACTCATGTAAGAGAAGGAAAACTTCCATTCTTCCTCTATTCATACCAGCATTGGTTCCAGTTGTTCTGAACCTTTCTTTGAGGATCTTCCGGTTTTACTATTTTCTCAGCACAAAACAAAAAAGAAAGATATTCTTGCACAGAAGATTTACACGATAAATACGATAACAGTGAGACCAGGGTATATTCCACGGTTGTATCCCTGTAGGAGTTTCTAACACGTTTCTGACAAAGAGGGACGAATTGCTGTTTTCTGGGTCAGAATCTGTTTCATATAACACTTATCGTTGGTAAGTTTTCGACGTTAAAGTAGTATTTTTAGCTCCTGACATCAAGTAGCTTCATGCCTTGTCTGGAGCGATTTCCATAAACAAACATATTTCCATTCTGTGAAAAAATGTTACAAATAAATAATCAGTTTCTTACCTATTACAACCATCATTACTAATCCCCCAATGTTTCACCATCTATATTTTGAAACCGAATCACCCTCATCCTCGAGTGACTTTTGGATCTTGATAAGCGATGATTTTATTACAAAAGTATATATATATATATATATTCCCACATTTTATTTTCATCGAAATCAGTGAAATCACCCATTTTTAATCAAATCGATTAATTGCCTGCTTTCGTTGGTGACCCATCGCGGTGTACCGGGAGAAAGCTTCACATGCTTCTCCACAGTGATTTAGTCTACAGTACAGTGTAGTTTGCATTGCACTGTAGAGAACGTACTGTTGATTTTATAAAATTATGTTTATATAATGGCTTGAATTAAAGTTTAAATTGCAAATATCAAGTATCATGGTTCAACTGTGCTCTAAACAGAAAGATTCATTTCGAACACACGTCCCTGTCATATCAAAGAACCTACTGTTGATTTTATATGCCGGGCCTTTCTGCTTGTGTGGTAATAAAACTTCTAAAATGCACTTGTGATGCTAAGCTAAATAAAAGGAAAAAAAAATGAGAAAAAAATATATATAACAAAAATGAAAGCCTCTAACCACACTATCTCCTAACAAGCCTCCTTACAATCATAGTTGCTTACACTGCATGAGCTCTACTCAACCCCTTTATCCAGTAACAATGAAATAACAATATCCCTAATCCACTTTGAGGAGTGTAACTATTTAGCAGATATAACCTCTACAAACTAACCCAATAACATTATCTAACCACGCGGGGTCGCAGAAATACCTGGATTAGAACCCAGGCGCGGAGCAAACCCTCTCAGTGGTGACGGACCCAGTAGATCTTTCCAGATCATCCGTCTAGGAGAAGGAAAACTCTGAAACTAATCCAAAGAGGAGGGAGGCCTCTTCAGTCTTGGATGACAGCCTTCCTTGAGCTGGTGACTCAAACAAATTACCGGTTTGCAATACCTAAATTGCTTAAGGAGTAGATAGGTCCTGCCTATCGCCCGGCTTCCATACTCCTTCTTTGCCTATTAGTCAGGCGCAGAGATACTATCAGTGATTCGACAGAAACACCCATTGGTAGATCTTGTTTCTTGTCTAGGGCAATGAACGCCGTTTCCCCACTCCTGACACACCCCACCCCTAAAGCTGGGCATTTGAGAATGCTTGAGTACCACATATGCCTGAGCAATTAGATTGGGTTGACCTTCCTCTGATGGGTTGAGGGTACCAGATTGACAGTTACTGGCTGCTGTTTCCGACTGGTAGTACAGGAGCCCTAACTCTTTGGTAGCGCTTAGAGCGGCTGCTCCATCAACAGTTGAATAATATCGGGATGTTTGCAGTGCCATGGCGCGCATGGAAAGGGACCCTGCACTCATCCCCGGTGGGCTTTCCTGAGGCCACAGTCCTAGTTGATGGAGGGTCAGCTGATGGTCTGCTTGTGATGCATGTGTGATATTCTGCATAACCTCCTGTTCGGCTTCCCCTAACCCAACTGAAACTCGTTAAAAAACATGATGACAGTACAATACAATCTAAAAATAAGCTTAAACCAGGCTTAGGGTCAAACAAATCCAACTTGCCTCCTCCCTTGAGGCTTGCATTCACAAATATCCGTGGGCTTAGAACTAATTTAGCTGATGTTGAAGCATTTCTCTTAACAAATACCCCGGATATCTTAGCACTAAGTGAGACTAACCTACACTCCTCCATCCCCTCTAACTACTTTAACATGCCTGGATATCTCCCACTCTGCCGTAAGGACTCTGACAGACATATGCACGGTCTTGGAGTTTACATTCGTAATACCCTTCCCCTGACTAGAGAAACAAACCTAGAAACGGATGATCAAGCCTTTATGTGCTTTAGACTAATCATGCAACACAACATTAGCTACTTTTACTTTCTCTACCGCTCTCCTTCGACCCAAGACTGCACCATAATAAACAAAGTATCTGACAGCATAGACACAGCACTCTCTTTCGACACTAGCGCCCAAGTACATGTATTTGGTGACTTTAATGTCCATCACAAAAACTGGCTTGGATTCTCTACTTATACAGATGCAGCAGGCAGCGCAACTCATAGCTTCTCTGTATCTCACTCCCTATCGCAAATTGTTACTTTTCCAACCCGCTTCCCTGATCAGGAAGAACAACACGCATCACTATTAGATCTGTTCTTGACCACAATTCCTGATGATTGTGTAACGAAAGCCGACAGCCCACTTGGGAACGCTGATCATGCGGTAATAATGGTTGAAATCGCCCTAAACTCTAGACCCAAAACTGAAGAGCCAGTGCTCAAAACAACGAGATATTATAAAAAGGCTGACTGGGAAGCTATCAGAGATCTTATCAGAGATGCCCCATGGGGAAATATTTTTTCTCTTCCTGCTGAACAGTGTGCAACTGAGACCACTGAATGGTTCAAAACTGCAATCGAAGCGCATCTTCCCATGCGGAAATTCTATAGCAAGCCCCACTCTCCCCAATGGTTTACTTCGACTTGCGCAACTGCCATTGCTCAAAGGCAGCATGCATTCCGAAGGTTTAACCGACATAAGTCCAGTTCAAACAGACAAAAGTACATAGAAGCTAGAAGTAACGTTAAGAAAGAAATAGCGACAGCTAAGAGGGAATTTACGGAAACCACTAAAAAACGCATCGAAGCACAAAAACTAGGAACTCGTGACTTCTGGAAAATCTACAACAGTGTAGTAAATAATGGGCAATCAACGATTCCTCCACTAACCAACAATCACGAGGTTCTTTGCTCAGCAACCGAGAAGGCTAACATGCTTGCCAGTCGGTTTGCCTCCAACTCTACACTGGACCCTTTAAACCACCCCCTACCTGACTTTCCTATGCGGACAGACGCCAAGCTAGACGATCTGGAAATCACCCCTTCTCAGGTGCATGCTATCATAAGATATCTTGACACTTCCAAAGCATGTGGACCCGACCTCATCCCAGCTGTGCTATTAAAAAAGTGCTCAGCCGAAGTAGCTCCAGTTCTCTCCAAACTCTACAACAAATGCCTTAATGAATCATGCTTTCCGGGCTGCTGGAAAACTGCTTCTGTGGTACCAATATTCAAGAATTCTGGCGAAAGAACTGACCCATCAAATTATCGTCCTATTAGCCCCCTCCCACTTTTTGCCAAAATATTTGAGACCTTAATTAACCATGCTCTAGTCCAGCACCTTACAGATGCTAAACTTCTGACCGACCATCAATATGGATTTAGACAAGCCCGTTCCACGGCAGACATCCTCACTGTAATCTCTGAACGCATATACCATTCACTGGACAAAGCGGGAGAGGGCAGAGCGGTAGCTCTAGATATATCTAAGGCTTTTGACAGGGTATGGCATGAGGGTCTCCTCAGGAAGATTAGATCTTACGGTATCACTGGTAGAATACTTAACATAATTAAATCCTTCTTAGATAAGAGAAAAATCCAGGTTGTCCTCGACGGTCGTACGTCTAAACAATATAATATAAATGCCGGAGTGCCCCAGGGATCTATCCTTGGTCCTCTGCTGTTCCTGATATTCATAAATGACCTCCCCGATAAAATTGCCTCTGAGATGGGTATATATGCTGATGACACCACACTCTATAGCAGGCACGACAGGAAAACAAATGAACATATATCTAAAGTAATGGCAGAAACACTAGAGGATGACCTCAAATCAGTAGTGGAATGGGGACAAAAATGGATGGTAACGTTCAATGCCACCAAGACAAAACTGGTTTCATTCAATAATTACAAGAAACCTTCTCTACCACCTATAGCAATGGCCAACAACTCTTTAGCTGAGAGTACGTCTTTCAAGATCCTTGGCCTAACGTTCACAGGAAACATGAGCTGGAACAATTACATCGAGGGCATTGCCAGGGCCGCTGCGAGGAAGGTGGGCTCTCTCTACCGTGCTAGAAAACTTCTAACACCCGAAAGTATCCTGTACCTCTATAAGGCCACTATTCGCCCATGTATGGAGTATTGCTGTCATATTTGGGCCGGTGCATCGGCTACTAGTCTCTCTCTCCTTGACAGGGTTCAAAAGAGAGTCGCAAATCTGATAGGCCCTAAACTGGCATCAATAATTCAGCCTCTGTCCCATCGTCGAAACGTTGCCTCCCTCTGCCTGTTCTACAAGTATTATAATGGTGAATGCTCTGAAGAACTGCAAGCACTTGTGCCCCCACGACGTGAACACCCTCGACAGACCCGACAAGCTGCAAAATCCCACCCCCACACTGTAGAGATCCCTAGATGTAAAAGATCTTTCTACTCCAGTAGTTTCTTCCCCAGAACTGCTAGACTTTGGAATTCCATTCCAGGTCACTGCTTCCCCAACTGTACTGACATGCATAAGTTCAAGTGCAACGTGAACCAACATCTCGCTGCCCTAATCCCTACATAGTGCCTCAGTAGATGTTTCCCCTGATAGTAGCCCCCTACACCAAAGTGGCAATGTGCCTTGTTTGGGGTGAAAATGTAATTAAAAAAAAGAAAAAAAAAAAAAAAAAAGAAAAGCTGTATAAGGCGTTAACTTTAGTCAAAATCGCTTGTTTCTTCTTGAATACGATTTTTTCAATCATCAATTACCGATACTTATCGAAGACATTCCAATACAGAATTTATCGAAGAACTCTGCCAGATACATAATGTACATTTGTGTAAAATTAAAAAACAAAATGGCCGATCCTGGAGTCCACAGGAAATGAACTTACACAGATGCACACACAAAGTTCCTTTTATATATATATATATATATATATATATATATATATATAAGTTTAATCCTTGGCTAGGGAAAAGTGCTAGTCTAGCCGCACTGATGAGTTGTGATACAACGAAACAGTACTGCATGTGGATGACTACATATATTTTAAGCCCCCCCCCTTTGAGTAGAGAACTACAATAAATTATCTCACCCGCTACTTAATTGCCTGTAAATGCGAGGCTCGCTCTTTGTAAATAAAAAGACAAGCGGCTTGAGCACTATAAAAGTGGTGGACGAATGTTTGTTTGAAATAGACGTTTATTGAGATTGTTTCCGGGCGCTGCTCATGAGGGTCGATGGGTGAAACTGGCGACTATTAACGCGATGGTTCTAGGTTCAATCATTGGCTAGAGAAAGGTGCTAGTCTAGCTGCACTGATGAGCTGTGATACAGCGAAACAGTACTGTATGTGGATGACGACTATATATGTGTGTGCGTGCGTGCGTGCGTGCGATGAAACTTATGGAAATAATATTCCGACCTGATGAAAAAGAAACAAACCAAATTGTATGTTCACTGACGTTTCGTCTTTATTTGAAGACTTGCTCGGAATAAATAATTTGAAGAAAATAAAATACCAGTACAGTATTTTAAGATATACTTGTTGCGTTTTTAATGTAAAGAGGATGTTTTGTACTATTTCAGAACGAAAAACAAAAAAAAAGCCGTTAGTATTGAAAGTATATATAACGTTGTGAGTGACGTCATATAGTCGTGAGAGATTTGAAAATAATATGGTGCAGTTTTTGTTCTTTTTAGAATGAATATAGCCGTTATAATTCAAATGTACAAATTTTGAAATGAGTGTTTTTCTTTGTTTTTTTTTTTGTTTTTGTTTTTTTATTGACTAGCATTTCAGCCCGGCGTTGCCCGGGTGTTCGGAGGTGTATGTTGAGCAAAAAAAAAAAGCGGTAAACTTTTTTAACTTTGATCCCTATTATGACCCCTTAACATTTATTGCTTTGGACTCAAATCAAGTTATTAAATTAGATCCATATCCAAGGAACCTATATCTAAAATTTCAAGTTTAGACCCAAAATTGTCGGATGAGTTTGGTAGAGTTCTCAAAGGTCAAATCGTTGACTTTTGACCCCTTACCAGCAAAATTTCTGGCCGAAAACAGATTACAAAGATTTTCCCAAATCTCAGTACTCTGTATATCAAATTTCGAGTCTGTAGACTTAAAATTGACAGAGTTATTGCGTAGGAAAATGTACACACAGACACACACACGTTCACTTTATATATATATATATATATATATATATATATATATATATATATATATATATATATATATATATAGATTATATTTTTTTCAATTTTGGAATTTTATTAGGGCTCTTAGACGACCAGTCAGCAAATGTGAATACCTTTGATATTTTACTTGTTAAATTTGAGGAGGACAAAACGTATTATATAACTCTCCCTAGTCCTCCCCCCAAAAATATTTCTTTTTTTTTAAATTCTTTTGTTGTCCATTTCTTAAAAAATATTCGTAACTGTTTGTATTTTCTGCATTTACAGTTGAGATCTCAAATATTTCTCTTTCCTCAAATATGATATATATAGTTTGGTTTGATTTACACAAAGTATATAACAAAGATACCGACATAAAGTTTAACATAAAGATGAACATGTTATTTTTTTATAATGTTGCATTGTGTTTGTTCCATTGTTTTCTGCCAAACTCTGGTGTATAACAGCTCATGAGACCTCAATTTGCTTTGTTCAGGACAAACAACGTCTTCATAAACGCCTGTTGTTTTCCCGGATCTTTGAATTCTTCGTTTGATGTCGATATCATAACCAACTTGATCGCCTTCAGCCTCGGATACTTAAATACATGTGGCGATGCTTAGTGGCAATTGTGTAGCATAATGGTTAAAGACGCGGACTGTGGGCTCAGCATGAACAGTTCGAGTTACAACTGCATCACTTTCACTAATACTCTTGGAAAAGCTAAGAATCCATATATCTTCCCACCAGCTCCAGATTGAAAAGTAGAGCAGACTAGACTCTCAAGTCTTTGTTGCGCATAAATGTTAAACCATGCAAGGTTCTAAAGCTAACATTCAAAGCATGGCATCCTTGTGACAATAAACAAAAATTAACAATTAAAAAAAAATTAATTTGGCTGTTGCCATCTTTCATGTGTCGGTCGGCACTAACCGTATTCGGGTTCAACTGGCTTCCTCCAACGAAGGAAGTTTCATGGTAGTACGAAATTCACAAGCGGCCCCCAGTCGCATGTATACTCCTGTCTGGGGAGATGACAACGTTAGGTTTTTGCAACTTTTGCAAGAAGGTGTCAACGTCCGCCTACACACAGCGCATGGAATTCTCAAATTGGTCACCCATTTTAGTAATAACCAGGCTCAACGTTGTTTAACTTCGGTGATCTGACAGGAATTGGTGTGTCGACGTGATTATGCTGTATATCATATCTTTCATAAGACAACTATTGCAGTTTTAAAAAAAAACTATTTTCCTGGTCGACATGTGAAACTTCCTTACATTGGTATCATGTTGGTGGGCAATAGCAAATTCAAGAAAAAAATGTTCACACTTTTTTTTAATAATGCCGTCATTTTAAATGATGGAAAAATTGATTTCTACGCAAGATTATCTGATTGAATTGAGTCTTGGGCACAACTTTCAGATTTTTGCCTGACAAAACAACTTCCAAAGCTTTGGATATAAGTTTTAGAAGGTAGGCTATGCTTATACAAAAACTTTTAGATTAAGTGTGCAAGTTGTTTTCACGTGTAAGGCTCAAAGTGATCCCACTTGAAAATAGATTCTCTCAATATCG
>NC_136494.1:5455030-5667530 GCF_053919585.1 Euprymna scolopes | reverse complement strand
AGCAGTCGCTCTTCAGGAAGAAAGTACAATAAAGTAGATTACACTTGTATTGTTTTAGAATTCTTCTTACTACTGTTTTTATCTCAAGTATCATTTTAGGAGCTGGAACCTATTTTATTTCTAGACGTAAATATCAGTATTTATTATTACATATTATTACTAAGATAATATATATATATATATATATATATATATATATATATATATATATATATATATATATATATTTTCAAGCACGTCTGATTGAACACGACAGAGTTATTCTTTTTTCCGATTTTTCTGGATATCTTTTCCATTCGCCGAACGGTCTTTTTAATTTAAACTGGCATGTTGTATAAAATGGCACCCAGAAAGTTGTTGTTCGGCCATATCCTTCTCAAGTGCTTTCTATCAGTGCATTCGATTATCATCACGAGCGGTAGTTGTTATCGTTTTCTTTTCCTTTGAGACTTGGTGCATTTATATATATATATATATATATATATATATTAGATTAATTATCTCCCTTACACCCTTCAAATAAATAAAGTAAAGAAAATATGACAATTACCTCCCCTTAAAATATGTAATTGCACAAACAACATTCTCTATATATAAACCGTAGCGTCTTTAAATCAAAAATACGCTAACGGAAATAATTTACTGCACGAGCGCCCCCCCTTTTTTAAAATTCATCATTCAATAAGATAAAAAGCTATAGCAAACATCGAAATGAATATTTTAACCATAGTTCCTGATTTCAAAAAGCGAAAAATTAAAAGGTAAATATCTCTACATATTTTTAAAGCAAATTTATTATGTAAATTCAAATCTATATTTTTCTCTACTTATTTCTATCTCTAACCCATATTAATTTTCTTATAAATTTTAAATCCAGACCTTTTATTTCAATTTTTTTTTCAGATTCATCTGCCTTACTTTTAATGCTAGGTTTATTTATGGTGTCTTTTAAATTCAATAAAAACCCTTGAGACCTTGCTTATTAAAAAACTATATGTAATTATTGTACATAACTTGATGTATACCACAATAAAAAGCATTGTTTTCCGAAACGATCGTACAGATAATTGATTTTGTTATTGTTCCTTCTTATGAAACGGATTTTTAATTTAATTATAATTTGATTTTTAAATTTTAAATTATCAACCACATTACTTTATATATATATATATATATATATATATATATATATATATATATATATATATATATATATATATATATATTAGTTATAAAGGTGGGTGAAGGAGAGTTGGGAGCGAATCATTTTTATTCTATTTTTAATTTCGATTTTCCTATTTTATAATTTATTTATTTAGTTTCTTGTTAGTTATTAAATACTGTTAATATATTTGTCCCGGAGTTGAAGGAGATCCAGTTAAAAAGGGCTGTAGTTTTTTGATAAGGAAAAGAAAAAGAAAACAACAATCGCTTCTGATGATAATCGGATGCACTGATAGAAAGCGCTTGAGAAGAATATGGCCGAACAACAACTGTTGGGCGCCGTTTTATATAACATGCCAGCTGAAATTAAAAAGAAGACCGCTTGGCGAATGGCAAAGATATCCAGAAAAAAAAAACGAAAAAAGAATAATTCTGTTGTTGTCATGTTTGAATAATGGCTTGCTGCCAATATATATATATATATATATATATATATATATATATATATATATATATATATATATATATATATATATAGGGGAGTTAAAAGAATAACATCGATTCTTTGAGAGGATACTTGTTGCGATAATGCAAAACTCAATAAATTGTCTTGCAGCTCATATAGAGTATCAATAAAAATATATACTAATGTATATATATATTTTTATTACTGATGTATATATATTTTTATTACTAATGTATATATATTTTTATTACTAATGTATATATATTTTTATTACTAATGTATATATATTTTTATTACTAATGTATATATATATTTTTATTACTAATGTATATATATCAGATTGTTGCATAAGTGTCTCCAGTTTCATAAAAATTTGTTCTAAAACATATTTTTATATTTGGCAAAGTGTTATAGATCATTAGAAAGCACGCATTCTGTTCTACAAGATAATGGTCATCGTTTTTTGCTCATATAATTTTTTCTCTCGTTTTTCAGAACCGTCAAATGGATTGCCAAGTAGATAAAAAATTACATTTTCAACCCCTCCTTCTTTTCGCCTTTAATCGAGGTAAAAAAAATTAGTGAAGTGACCAACGATATTTGTGCCATATATGGAGAAAACGCTATAGCTGAGAGAATTGTTCCAAATTGGTTTACCACATTCAAACAAGGTAATTTTTACCTCAATCACGCTCCTCGTTCCTCAACCAATCAAGATAGACGAAGACCAACTCAGGGTTCTTTTTAAGGAAGATGGCTATCAGACATGTCGAGAATTGGGTGAAAAGATGAATGTGTGATTTTCCGACAATTCCACGCCACCTTCAGTCAATGGGATTCACACAAAAATTTGGAGCTTGGGTCCCACACGAACTTACTTTTGCTGTTAAAATTGTTTGATTTTCCTTAAAAATAAAACAAAAAACAAAAACCGCGGATGGGAGCACTAAAGTGATCTCTGTGATATAGGAATAGTATAGCTTTTATTATAATAATGAAGGTAAGTGTATAGCATATCTACTATAGTGGATTTAATAGATGTGTACTATATATATATATATATATATATATATATATATATATATACACACTAGTCGGGAAACCCAACGTTGCCCGAGATTGAATAAGGATCAACAAAGGTTTCACACTTCCATATTTTTATTGTGATCGAAACCGGTGAAATCACCCATTTTTAAATCAAATCGATTAATTTCCTGCTCTAATTGGGGACCCATCACGGTGCACTGAGAAGAAGCTTCACATGCTTTCCTGCATTGACGTAGTCCAAAATATATTAAGTCTACATTGCACTGTAAAATACCTACCGTTGATTTTATAAAATTATTTTTATATATGATGGCTGTAATTGAAGTTTAAAATGAAACAGTCAATATCATGGTTCAATTGTGCTTTAAACAAAAACATTCATTTCGAACGCGCCTGTCATATCCAAGAACCTGCTGTTGATTTTATATGCTGGACGTTTCTGCTTGTGTGATAATAAAACTTCTCAAATTCACTTGTGATATAAAGATGTATAAGATGTTAACTTCGGTCAGTTACTTGGTTATTTACTTATATATATATATATATATATATATATATATATATATATATATATATATATATATATATTAGTGATGGGACGATTCCAATATTTTTTCCGATTCCGATGCAATTCCCGATTTCGAGTCTTTATAAATCTCTAAATATTTAACTATAAAATTGTTATTTTTCCTGATTACTGTAAAAACACATGTTCAATGTGTAGACATTTTCTCAAACATAAAAATACTCTCGTGGTGATGACCAATAGATTTTAGTTTTACTACTTGTTTAAAATCAATAAATATTTATTATTTTATTATGGCTACCAGCAGTGAAAGAATTTGTTTTAAACAAAATAGGCACTTTTTCCGATTCTGATACCCCAAAAAGTTCCGATTCAGATTAATCGTCCCAACACTAAACAGTTTCCATATCCTGTTAAATTCTATACTCAATCATCTTACTCTCCAACGTTCTTCTCTTTCTTTCATTTTTACTTCGTCCCATAAAGGCACATAGTTTCCCTTTGCCTTCTATATATGGTCAGCTATACTTGATCACTGGGAAAATGGTGGGATCCTTCTATCGATCCAGTAGATATCTCACTGTTGATGCAATTCTCTACCTATATAAAAGCCAGGTATTGTCCAAGGATGGAGTACTGTTGCCACATCTGGGCAGGAGCTACTAGAAATACCTTATCCTGCCTTGACAGAGTTAAAAATAGACTTTGTAGCCTAGTTGGGAATGCCCTTTTCTCTTCTATACAACCTCTTTCCCACAGAAGAGACGTTTCGAGCCTATCTCTGCTTTATATTTATTTTCATGGCAAGTGCTCGTCTGAGCTCCAATCTATGGTCCCCCCTCGCCAAACTTTTACATGAAACACTCGTCTAACTGAAAACCCTATAAATAATTTCCCCCACTCTTTATCTGTGCCTAAACCTAAACGTAGATTCCATAAACAAAGGTTCTTTCTCAGAACTGCACGCATGTGGAACTCTCTACCATTTTCCTGCTTTCCAGCTAACTACAATATGGTCGTCTTCAAGTCCAACATAAACAAGTTCTTCCCCTTAAGTAATCCAATTTACCAAATTTCCACTACTAATGATTACTACGATATTTTCCTATTGACTACTGTACACTCTTTAACCCTTATTCTCGACTGGCCTCTGGGCCTTAATAAGTGGTTACTCTTATGTAAAAAAACAAAAAACAAAAAAAAAAAAACACCCTCCGTTAAAAAAATGACAAAAAAACTTGCGCCAATGTTTGCACTTGCATAACTCGTTCTGTTAGTTACTATTTTTTTTTAATCGCTAAATGCAACAGAGTATTTTGAAATACTGTATGATTTTATCCTTTAGTCCTCACATTCCATGAGCGATGTTTCTGATAAATCGGGAAGAATTGCTGTTTCCTAGGTCAGAATCTATTCCATCTAACACTTATTGTTGGCAATTTTTTGATCTTGAAGTATTATTATTTTAGCTCCTTACATGAAGTGGCTGTATGCTTTGTCTGGAGCGATTTCCACAAAAATATTGTAGAGACGAGTGGTTCAAAAACAGAATTTTGAGGGTCTTACTTGCATAACTATATTTTAACCAGTTCATAATAAATAAATGTTTGGAGGTTTTCTTTTATAATTTTATCGTTCTATATTTTCCATATATATGTCAATGCTCCTGAAATTCCGGTCGACAATCATCTGGCATCATCATAGACTACTTGGAATTATCATTATTTATTTATTTTATTATTTTTTTTTTTTTTGCATATGCAGATTACAATCTGTCTCCTCATCATCGTCTTTCACCAAAGTCATAACTAAGAGCATCAACCATCTTTTTTATAAGATTTGCAGATTTAAACATTACAAGAGAGATACATATATTAATCACAACTGCACCAGTTCCATCAAACATAAGAATCTCGGCTCTGTCTCTGCTCTATCATTATTTTCATGGCAAGTACTCGTTTGACTCCCAATCCATGGTCCCTCCTTGCCGAACTTTCACAAAAAAACACTCAACTAACTACAACCACTATCAACAATTTCTCCTACTGTCTATCTGTGCCTGAACATAAATGCAGATTCCATGAACAAAGTTTCTTTCCTAGAAACGCCCGCCAATAGAACATTGTTCCACTGGCTTGCTTCCCAGCTGACTACAATATTGTAACCTTCAAGCCCAATGTAAACAAGTTCTTGTTGAGCCGTCCTCTTAAATAATCTAAATTCTACCCAATCTACATCATTAACACTTACTACACCACCACCTTACATTCCTTAACCCTTATCCTTGAATGGCCTTCGATCCTTGATAAGTGATAACTCCTTTGTATAAAAAAGTAATCATAATAATAAAAATATTTATGATAATAATAATGATAAAGATTATAACAATTGTAAGAATAGCTATAATAATAGTCGCAATGATGGTCATTATACTAATAGCTAGAAAGGGGGAGAGAGAGAATCAGCCTCCGAAAATACATAATATTTTGAAATATTCTATATAAAGTGCCGAAAAACGATTCAAAGGCAATCGTTAACATAACTAGTTTTAAGCTTTAAATTTTAGACATTTCCTACAATCGAATTTGTGTAATAGACTTTTTTAAAATCAAAATTGGAATAAGGATTCTAGACCTGGGGTTTAGTAGCATTATATGTTGATTTTAATCTTAGTAAGGGGAGAAAACTGTTTTATTCAGGGAATTAATTTTACCTGTCCTGGGACGAGTATTTTTCTAGTTGTATAAAAATATAGGCATATATTGTATTTGTATATAAATATGGACATATTTTTGGTAGACGTTACTACTGTAGCAACGTGACACGCATACGAACTGATAAAAAAAATAAACTAAGATGAATGTATAAATGTATTACGTTTTTTTTTTTTTTTTTTCAATTTTGCCCCCTTTTTGACCCTTTAAAAACAATTTTAACCGGCTAAAGACCCATAAAAGAACGGCCCATAAAAAATTCAAAATTTTGAGGCTGCTAGCGCCGCTCCGCGACTTTTAGTTTCGGGAGAGATAGAGTTTGAAAATATGGAGACAGACGGACAGACATAGTAAGTTTTATAAATTAGATTATTTGTTTGAATTTAATTTGTCTTTATTTTTTTTGTTAACTTATCGACTGCTTCTCAGATAAACGAATTTAGCCTTCGTTTTCGTTTTTAAAGTCATTTATTTTTGTTTTAATTAAAAAACAAAATGTTGTTCGTCAATCTGATCAAATTATTTCGGCTCTCAATCAAGAATTTTTTGACAGGCCTCTTCATCTTGATCAGAAAACACAAACCTACGACGATTCATAAAATATGGTGCAGCAACTGCAATATCTTGAGTTTAATTTTAGTAAGAAGGCATAAAATGTTCGGTTCGAAGATTCTATTGTTGGCATTGGTCTCCCTGATATTTTTCTATCCAAAATAAATTGTTTCTAGAAAGAAATTGGGTACTTATGCGAGGAAACACGCGAAGGTTGCCAACATCTAAAGTGTTCGGGAATTAATTATACTTGTCCTCGAACATGCATTTTTCTGGCTACATATAGACATAATAAAAACCCATCACATTTCAAATGTTACAACTGAGTTTCATTGAAGCATAACATCTCAACTCGCTGCTTTTCGATCGTGTAATGAGTTTCTCCACAGTCGTTAAATTCGAAGAGTGTTTTCATTGCAAATTGTGGACTAAATAAAAACAAGGCAGTTCCCACCTGAAAAAGTGTGTGTTTACATATTCAAAAACCATCTGTTGTGAAAACGGTGTATCAAGCTGCTTGTAAAACAGTGTATCAATAAGCACTCACAGGTTTCCAGGTGATGAAGAATTGGACAGAATCAGTTGGAGCCTGTGACATTAGCCAACGGAATATGCCATTTTCTCCAACTTCTTGACAGCTAATGTAAACACACACACACACACACACACACACACACACACACACACACACACACACACACACACACTAGGTTCCTTAAAAAAAATCCCAGACTTTTTTCATACAGGCATTTAAAATTGTCAAAGACTCTTGAAAATTCATTATGTTATTGCTATACATCTTATGAGATGACTGACCAATTTTTATGATTTTCGGTCAAATAGCAGTAACAACAGGAATTGGAATATACCTTACTAAAGCCTGATTGATGCCAAAGAACCATATGGAATGCTTGCATGAATCGAGCAGCAGTTTTAAAGTAACCTAAGAGATTCAAGGAAGGCAGGGGGTTTGTGAGAGATGATGAGAGGTGTAGGAGGAGTAAGGAATGCAGAACGCCAGAGTTGATTGGCCAAATAAAGAATTTCATGGATAAGGTCCGTCGTGTGTCTAAAGAGACAATAAGTGCACCGTTTGATGTCAGTGTGGGAACTATACACACAATTATTCAAGAGGAACTAAAGATGCAAATGGTTTGTGTGAAGTTTGTCCCAAAGTTGCTCCATCCTTGTCGTAGACTATTTGACCAAGATGAGTATCAAGACAGTTTCTCACCCTCCCTATAATCCTTACTCTTTGTGATTTTTGGTTATGCCTTAAGCTCAAGAAAAACGTTAGAGGCTGTCGTTATGAGACAATTGACGAGATGAAAGTGGCTGTGACAAGGATCATTGACGTGCTCTCACAAGGTCTTCCATGGGCCTTTCAGAAGTTTTTGGAATGGTACAACAAGTGCATTGCAGCCGGAGAAGATTACTTCGGAAGAGACTGGAGTTTCATGTATGTACTATCAATAAAAGTGCCCAAACGAAGAAAAGTCTGGAAAAATTGTAGGCACTTCATATATATATATATATATATATATATATATATACACGAGAGGCGTTCCAAAACTAATGTCTCCTGTTTTTTTATTCCACCAGAATGGATCAGAGGAGGATTGCAAATTGCATTGTTATGATGACTGAACTTATGCATTCATCACCTGAAAGTTTCATCTGTTGCAGATATTGACAGTATTAAACTCTAAGACAGCAACCCCTGTCATGGACGTGTGTCAAAAGCAGAGATGCATCATTGAATTTCTGGCAAATGTGCATTGAAGATAGGAAAATAGTGGTGACTCTGTAGAAAAATAAATTCTGGAGCAGTAATGGGTGCTCGTTTTAATGGTATCACTTCCATCTTCGTAGTCCTTCAAGTTTTTGAATTAAAAAAGTAGGAGGCATTACTTTTAAAACGACCCTCGTATGTATTTATGCATATATGCAAGAGATTGTTATGTAGTTTGCTTGAAGCAGTGTTTGGTGTGTATACAAAAGTAATTAAATTGATAGAAGGCAATACAATGCAGAGGTGAACAAAAACTAAAATAAATTAAGAGAAAATGGTGGAATAAGTTTTACAGATTCACCTTTTATTAATACAATGTATTTTTTTTTAAATTTTAATATATATTTTATGATTATAATAGTAATTGAAGATCAGAGCAACATGTCTTAAATGAATTATTTACCAGAAACTTGTATACTCGTATATAATGTGTGTCACGAAATGTCAGACTCCAAGGAATGTAGGCGTGTTGCCTGTCTAATAAAATATGGACTCGGAATGTTGTAATTCTCAAGATTGTCATTTACAAAATTATACACATTTTGCACATGAACTTCACAAACATAATACCAACTCTATAATAAAGCCATATTAGTATTCATCTGTATACTACATCTCATTGCTTTGATTTTGGACGGCAACATAGCAACGCTTGTGTCTGCAAAAATATCCATCTTAAAACCAAACTGCTAGTGTACCGAGCTGTTGTCATCAGTAGATTGTTGTAAGCTTGTGAGACTTAGACTATTTGTGCCAGATATGCAAAGAAACGTAATTACTTTCACAAGAGTGATGTTTCTGACAAAGGGTGAAGAAAAAGCTGCTTAAAGGTCGGTATTACTTGGTGACCAGTAGTCTGAGATGTCGGATATTTTTCTGTCTTTGTCTGTCCTTGTTGCCATGTCACTAGTAAGGGTGCTGGAGGTAAACGTTTTGTCTGGGCTGACGTTATCCGCCTGATAGTCAGGGACCCGAACCTTGGATTAACCACTAAGGAGGCTGTCCTATCAGCAGGCGCAAAGTACTGGGACTGCTGTATTGCCATTTGGTGAGTGGATCTGGACCATGCAGTAGTCTCTGGTGGGGCCTCTCGATGCCATACTAGTGGGTAATTGTTACGGCTTTACCTTTTCGTGTGCTACAAATAAAAAAAAATCTTCCTGTCTTTTTCTCTCTTACTTTCCCTCTCTGTACTGCTCTAACCAAGTATGCCGACCTATTCCACAAATCCCCAAACCTCAACATGAAATATCTCCAGAATAAAAACTCGATTAAACCTAGAACCCCATCTTCCAGCATAGACCCCTACTACCAGGTCTCCTTCTCCAATATCAGGGGTCTACGTTCCAACCTTCCAGAGGTTGAAACCCAATTACAGGAGACGAAACCGGACATATTATTTCTATGTGAAACTGGAATAGGGCCGACCACTTCCCTAGATGAGTTCATAATGCATGGATACTCCAATTTAACAGCTAAATCTGACTCCCAAGATCGCCATGAGCATGGAATATGTGCCTACATTAAGGATGGCTTCCCATGTGGCAGGGATATCTCTAGAGAAGATCCTAATTTACCCTATATGTGCTTCAGGGTTGCACTTGCTAACACCACTGCATTTATATTTGCCCTCTATAGGCCCCACAACAGCGGAGTTACTATCTTTAAGAGCATATCTGAGAAAATAGACCACATACTGTCTTCACATCCCTCGGCTAACATCCACATTTGTGGTGACTTCAACGTCCATAACGTGGAATGGCTGACCCATTCAAATAAGACAGATGATGAGGGGAGGTTTTGTCATGATTTTGCCATTGCTTATGACCTCACTCAGATTGTTCGCGAACCCACCCGTGTGCCCGATACACCCAATCAATATGCAAGCCTCTTAGACCTTTTTCTTTCAACTTCCCCTGAGCTATGTTCATGTACCGTTCATTCTCCTTTAGGATCCTCCGACCACTCCGTTGTATCAGTTAAGATAAAAACAAAATGTAAGAAGCCATCAGACGTACCCCTCCACCGTACTGTATACCGATACTCTATGGCTGACTGGGATAGCTTCCGTACATTCATATCTGATTTACCTCTGCACTCCATGTTTAAAAAGGAAGTGTCCTCTATAGTATCAGATCTGACCGAATGGTTAATTGTAGGCATAGACCAATTCATACCATCAAAAAAATTCCAACAAAAACCTAACAGCCAGCCATGGTTCTCCCCAGAATGTGCTGCTGCTATCGCGCACAGAAATCACTTTTTCCATAACTACCAACGTAATAGATGCACTGAGACTAAAGCTGCTTTCAGGACTGCCAGCAACCACTGTAAAAGAGTAATAAAAAATGCAAGAGAGCTATATGCCCAGTCTGTTACATCCAAGGTAGCTGATCAACGGCTTGGTTCCCACCAGTTTTGGCAAATAACAAATAGGATCCTGAACAGAAGTGTGCGTTCTATCCCAACCATTATCAATGGACCAGAGGTTATCTCGTCAGCGTCAGACAAGGCCAAACTATTTGCAAAGAACTTTGCAGCTAATTCTACCCTATGCGACGAAGGCCATCAACTCCCCATATTTCCTCCTATAACACAGAACAAGCTAGGTAATATACAAATATCCGTGCATGAGGTCGCCAAGCTAATAAAAAACCTAGATTCCAGTAAAGCAACTGGCCCTGATGGCATCCCAATTATAGTGTTAAAAAAGCTTCAACCAGAACTTGCTCCCATACTTACGAAACTATTTAAGCGCTGCCTTAAGGAGAAGTGCTTTCCGACCCCCTGGAAGACCTCATCAGTTTGCCCTGTATTTAAGAATTCAGGTGATAAGTCATCTCCCTCTCAATACAGATCAATAAGTCTTCTCTGTGTTATGAGTAAGTTACTGGAATCAATATTAAATAGAGAAATAGTCAACCACCTCAGCAGAAACAACCTTCTTAGTGACACACAATATGGTTTCCGCTCTGCAAGATCTACCGCAGATGTGCTGACGGTTATATCCCACAGGATTAGTGAATCTCTTGACAAAGGCTTCCTTTCTAGGGCAATTGCTCTTGACATATCAAAGGCCTTTGACAAAGTATGGCATAAGGGTCTACTTCACAAGATTTCCAGCTACGGTATAACTGGAAATGTTTTCTCAATCATTAAATCATTTCTCTCCGATAGGCTCATAAGAGTAGTGGTAGATGGACAAAAATCGGAGGCCTGCAATATAAATGCTGGAGTCCCTCAGGGGTCAATCCTCGGCCCAACTCTCTTCCTGATCTACATCAATGACCTCCCTAAACACATACTTAAATCATTCGTTGACATCTATGCTGATGACACGACCATCTACGGCAACACATCAAAGGCTGTAAATGACGAAGTTCTCTCGGATTCTCTCTCCTCTGATCTCGAGCGCGTGGTTCAGTGGGGGAAGATGTGGCTAGTTACCTTTAATGCATCTAAAACCAAACTCCTATCCTTACATCATCAACGCTCTGATCCCCAGCTGGCATCAATTGTGATGGATGGCTCTCGTCTGGGTGAGGCCCCGTGTTTTGACAAGCTTTTGGGTTTGACCTTTACTCCTGATCTGAAATGGAACACGTACATCAAGTCTGTTGCCAAGGTCGCAGGAAAGATGGTGGGATCCTTCTACCGCTCCAGAAGATATCTCACTACTGATGCAATTCTCTATCTATATAAAAGCCAAGTACGGCCAAGGATGGAATACTGTTGCCATATCTGGACAGGAGCTGCCAAAAACAGCCTATCATGCCTTGACAGAGTACAAAATAGACTTCGTGGTTTAGTGGGGGATGCCCTTTTCTCTACCCTGCAACCCCTCTCCCACAGAAGAGACGTTGCGAGCCTATCCTTGTTTTATCGTTATTTTCATGGCAGGTGCTCGTCTGAACTCCAATCCCTGGTCCCCCCTCGCCAAACTTTCACGAAAAACACCCGTCTAGCTGAATCCACTGTAAAAAATTTCCCCCACTCTATATCTGTGCCTAAATCAAAACGCGGATTTCATGAGCAAAGCTTCTTTCTTAGAACTGCACGCCTGTGGAACTCTGTTCCGTCTGCCTGCTTCCCTCCGGACTACAACTTGGATGTCTTCAAGTCTAATGTTAACAAATTCCTAATGAACCGCCCCCCTAATTAAACACTTCATAAAATCTCCTCACTAACGTGATGTACTTGCAATAACCCTTATCCCTGAGTGGCTTCCGGGCCTTGATAAGTGGTGATCACTGTGTAAAAAAAAAAAAAAAAAAAAAAAACAAGACCTGTCTCAGAAAAATCATGAACATCAAATGGCACTACCATCTATTGTCACATTACTTCGGAAGTCCGAGGTTCGTCTGGATGTCTGGATGGACATGTTGTGCGTATGTCAGATGAGCGCATCCCAAAGCAATTCCCGTATGGTAAACTTTCGAGTGGAAAAAGGTGTGTAGGCGGCCAAAAGAAACACATCAAAGACAATTTAAATTTATCCCTCAAAGCCTTAGACATATATACTGAATCGTGGGTGGGTGGGGGGGTTACTAGCAAAGAACAGATGTAAGTGGCATAGTTTGATCAACAGAGGCTCCACGGAAATAAAGACAAACCATTTGGATGAGAAGAAAAAGAAGTCAGGTGCAGAAAGCATCTCAACGACAGGTGCTCCACATGTCGTTGAGATGCTTTCAAGCCTGCATTGTCTGGACTAAGGACATTGCAAAGGCTGCTGCAAAGAAGGTGGGCCTCCTCTATTGTACTAGAAAACTACTCACACCTGAGAGTATCCTGTACCTCTACAAGGCCACCATTCACCCATGCATGGAGTAATAGTCGCCACATCTGGTCTGATTCATCTACCACTAGTCTATCCCTCTTGGATACGTTCCAAAGAAGGGTCTCCAATCTAAGGTCTGGTTGGTGCTTTCTCTCCTCGGTCTTTCCATCTTCCTTGACTCTCCTCAATTATTTGGCGTGGCATCAGTTTATAGTGACACATACACACAGGGGGGGGGGATATTATTGTTGTAATTGTTACTATTATAAATAGTAAAGGATACAAGTTGATGCAGAAAGCACCATGAAATTTCCAAAGCAAAAGTAATAATGCAACGATGGTCTGAGAGAAAGTGCATGCGTCATTGATGCTATTTTTTCTTTCTTCTTTTTTTTTTTTTTGTTTTGTTCACAGCTCCTGCTTAAGGCGAATTAATTTGGACGCTAGATTAATTTCCAAGTCCCACCTAAAGTGACAGCCGGTTTCTACAGATGGGAACACAAATGACTCATCGAATCTTCATCGATGCCAACTCACAAAAGATGGAAGATGGATGCGATTTCAACGCCTTTTCAAGTTCTTGAATCGATCTGTATTGGCACACAGCTACTGCGTTACTCCCAACACCATTGGTGGAAAATGGCCCTTAAGCATTGACATCTCTCTGTCTGAACCCCAAGGGAAATAACCATAGCTGATTTCGATTATTGAAGTCTGGAATAAGTATTATTACATTTCGAGGCTCTCATTTAATACCCACTTCAAATGTTGTCTCAGAGGTTTCTATTCTTGGATTATATTTTTATTTTTATATTCTTGGATTATATTTTTATTTTTATATTCTTGGATTATATTTAAAAAAAAACAAAAAAAAACCCCAAAAAACTACATTCCACACTTGTTTTTCTTTTCTATTTTTTATTTAATTGAATTATCTCCCTTTCATTTTATCAAATCGTCGGCCATTTTATTTCTTTACTCCCATCTCCATATCCTCGTATTGATATGATAGTCCCAACCCTCCAGTCATATTTAGTTTTCTATCTTTTCATACAACTGCAATGCATTTATATGCAATTAACACCACCAAACCGGTGTTTCTCGGGATACAGTGAAATTATTTTACTTAAAAATTTTTATTAGCGTTTCTGACATTTTTAGATGAGGATTGATTATTCAAATTATAGTAGAACCCCGAGATACGGCGGCGCTAGGATATGTTTTTTTCAGGTTACAATGTCGAATACAATGTTTTTCTGGCATCTGTTTACAGTATTTGCTCCGCCTTACGATGTTATTTATAATGTTATTTGATTATATATATGTGTATGATATACTGTACTGTATTAGTTACTAATTTTTAATGCCGTATCCCAGGGTTTTACTGTATTTGGATTCTTCAGACTACTCTTCTCATCTCCAGTGGTGTATTCAAAAAGTTTCGATCGATGAAACCTCCGACCTTCTTCTGGTATTTCTCGTGGAACTCAGAAATCTTTCTGCGTGGAATTTCGAACTGGGTAGCATGCTCTCGTTTTGCCAGCAATAACTGCATAGTTTATCCACTATCCTTGCAGGCAATTCTAGTGTGAATTTTAAGAGACTTAAACCTATTTGTTTTTAAATCTTACTAATTATAACTACATATTACGATTTATTATTTTATAGTATTACTATATATATATATATATATATATATATATATATTAGTTTTTAATCTATGTCCCACTGTCAACTAGGCTTCAACCCCTGTCCCATCACCCTAATGCTGCATCTCTGTGCCTGTTTTACAAATATTTTGATGGAATGTGCTCTGATGAACTCGTTGCATTTGTGCCCCTTCAACATACATATCCCCGACAAACCCATTTAGCAACAACATCACACTCCTTCACCATTGAGGTCCCTAAATGCCAGAAAACTTTCTACTCTAATAATTTATTCCTTGACCTATTAGATTTTGGAATTCTCTTCCTGCTATCTGCTTCTCTGACTATACTGATATGCAGAAATTTAAATGTAACGTAAACCAACATCTTGCGAATCTTTCCTAGGCATGGTCCCAAATAGTAGCCCCTTACGTCCAAGTGGCGATATGCCTTGATAGGGTGAATGTAAGTAAAGGGGGAAAAGACTGGGAGAGTATGTCGATTAGCATTATACATACTTGGCAGTCGGACTGACGTATAACCACACTCTGTATTTACTTTACTTTTCAATACATTTCGCTTTCACACTTGTGTCTTTCATCCAGACCCTTGCCGATCCACAACACTGGCATCCAGTGATTTGTTTAAAATTTTGAGAAGTATTTTTTCCCTTCACAAATAAAAACTCAAAACAGGAAAGATTTGATGATATTTTTATTACTGATGCTGGCATACATATCTTGCTCCCACACTTATTTCTGTATATAGAATATAGAATAGGAACCCAACTAAGGGATCAAAGCATACAACGCCCTCGTTGCTGATAGTCAACGTTTGATCTGCTGCGATTGGTTAACCATACCAAAAAGTGGATTTTTTTGTTTTACATATTATTTGTAAACAACCAAACCAAATGTTTCATTAAAATATTTAACTACCAATTCACATAAATCACATCCTGTCAAAACAAACTGCCTTGAATTTCAAAAACGATCTTAATCTAAATTTGAATCTTTTATTTCTATTTGTATAGCCTGCTTTCATCGACATCATCATAGTTATTAATAGTTATCTGATTAGTATTAATATTAACACTGTAGAATGTAATATAAAATAAACTATCAAAACTTAAAGTATGGAAATTGTTGTTGTTGCTGTTGTTGTTGTTAATCTACGGACAATATTAAAAGAAACAAAGAATCCATGTTATCAGAGCTGTTAGAAAAGCGACAGATGACCTCTAAATGTTAAATATGTCAGTACTATGTATTTATTTCATATCAAAAAGTGTTTTTTTTGTTTTACACAAACAACAAAATCAAATGTTTCATTAAAATATTTAACTACGAATTTCCATAAAACAAACAAACTGACTTGAATTTCAAAAACGATCTTGATCTAAATCTGAATCTTTTATGTATATTTGTATAGCCTGCTTTCATCGACATCATCATAGTTATTAATAGTTATCCGATTAGTATTAATATTAACACTGTAGAATGTAATGTAAAATAAACTATCAAAACTTAAAATATACAGACAACATCAAAAAAAACCCAATGAATCCATGTTACCACAGCTATTAGGAAAGAGCTCAAGTTTGAAAGGAGATTGTGGGTCCATCTTACAGATAACAATGAACTCTTACACTTACTATAAAAACCGATAGAATTTTGTCCCTCAGCATCATGCACAATTAGCAGTCGGACTGACATGTAACCACTTCTCTTTATTTACTGTATTTGTTTTTTGTTTGTTTGTTTTCGATATATTTCGTTTCCACTAACTACCAAGTTGTGTCTTTTTTCTTTTCAGACCCTCAACAATCCACAACCAAACCGATGGTTCTTTTCTCCATGAAATATATAAATCTCCCTACTCTCCACAAAAATGTTATAAAAATTAGTCATGGTTGCTTATATCAAATATGCCACGTCATCACATCTGGGAAATATTCAATTTGAAGAGTCATATTATGATAGAAGGCCTGATTTTTTTTATGTGTGTTAAAACCTGACTTAGCTCCAGTAAGAAGTGAAGCTATAACACCTGCGATAAAATTGATGCTAACATTAAAATTGTTCAGGTGTTAGTCAGAGAAACGTGTGCAACATCACATAATAATTTACATCCTTGATGCGGGACGAAACTTAAAGTAAAATTGTTAATTACTTAAGATTTCCACCCAATAATGTCTGACAGAACGAGAACATGCTACCCCCATTGCTTGAATAAAGGATTCCATTTCCAATTTTGTGCAGATTTCCTATTTCGAGAGAAACATTCCCAATTTTTCAAAATACACCTGAAGAAGGTCAGAGGTTACATCGTCTGGAAACGTTGTGAAAATAACACTCAAGATGAGAACAGTAGTCCAAAGAATCAAAATAATACAAATAATCAATCCTCATCTAAAAAATTTAAAAATAAACTAAGTTTTCTTGTGTTGTTTTTTGGTTTCCAAGTTTTCGAGTGTTAACTATTCTGTACTTTTACCAGATCTAGAATAAAAGTTTTCTGCAGAAAAAAAAAAGTTAAATTCTTTGCACTTGTGCATTTTTGAGAGGGATTTTGAAGACATTTTTTTTTTTTTCATTTTTTGAGATGCTTATTTGGAACGAGAGGAGAAAATTTAAGAATCTTCTTGGAAATGTTAAAGTTTGCATAACTTTTTTGATAAAAACAAAACAAATACTAAATTAACACAATAACACACAAAAAAAACAAAAAACATTATGTTAACATTTATTAAAATAAAATTTTTTTTTTAAATTTCTATAAAATAATAAAAATTTCCAAATGAATTAGTTTCTTTGTATTTTTTCTGAAATTAATGTAAGTGGTCACTATCTAAAAATATTACTTAAAAAAAGCATTTTGTTTACAAAAACAAAACATTTTGTTTGCAAAATAAAACTTTCATCTTCTATTATATAAAGGGCAAATATCTGTATGCTTGTGTGTGTGTTTGTATGTCTGCCAAAAACTTTTCGCATGCGCACAAACCTGACATCATTATATAGAGTGATATCTCGGATAAAAAAAAATATCGAAAAATTAGAAAAAATCGTTCATTATTTTGTGTAGAAATAACGTTTTCATTGAAGAAGGGTCAGATAAAAGTCTCGCTTTTGACGCGATTTGCAAAACGCGCATGTGCAAATCGTCGATGTGATCTTTCTATTTAAACAGCTAAATTTGCAGTGTTATAGCATGTGTTTTGATAAAAGCGTTCGGTTACTAACTTCATTTTGTTTTCTCTTTTTGTTTTTTTGCTTATAAAATTTTAGTTTTAGTTTTGCTTCTGACTGATGACACCCAAGTCCGATTTTTTTTTTTTTTTTTACAACCGGGTAATGCCCCCCCCCCTCCGCTGTTGTCACAATTTTTTTTTATGACCGGGCAACACCCCCCACCCCCGCTAGTAATAAATAAAAATAATCATTAAAATTTATAAATCGTTTTGAACAATTATTGTTGAAAGGCAATGAATTTCTTTTTTTTTTAAAATGAACTTATTTTTTTTATTACAAAATTAAAACTTTCGTAATAACTTCTTGAATTGTCTCCCCTCGTTCCGAGTAGACGTCTCCAAAAATGAAAACAATTTTTTTTTCTCCCAAGCTAAAATGCACAAATACCAATTTTTTCTTAAGAGAGGTTTATTCTTGGTCACCTTCTGACATTTGTCCTTATTGATGTGGTATAAAAACAAATGCATTATCCAGAATTTATCTGAAATGTTTCCAAACGACCTTTGACCTTTTCGACTCACAGTCTGTCAAAACACAAAATGACTTCCAGGTCAGATGAAGACTAAATACCTTTTTCTCTTTGGGCTTTTCATCTTAAGACTTACAAGTAAAACTATGCGACCAGAGGGAGGATATAGTTGCCAGTATATATGAAATATGAACATATATTAAACTGTACCTCTCCCTAACAATGCAGGAGATAATACATGGGAATATGAATATGCTATTCATGACGAATTAATATATCGTATACTAGCAGGCCGACCAGCGTTGCCCGGTTGTAAAATACACATAAACATTATATTTTAATTAATGCAGGTTTCTTATTTATTACAAACAGAAATATCGTAGGTATTAAACGTAACGTTAAATTCCTTAAAAAGAAAAATGAAGTAAAAACAAAAAATAAAAAAACGGAAAGAAACTGAGACATCTGAGTATTATGTTTTCACTTCTTGTAAGTAAAAAAAAAAAAAGAAGATATACTCAAGCTGAGATCGAAGCCAAAACCTAAAGACAGTGGGTCAAGTACGGTAACCATTAGACCAGCTCGACATGGCCTTTAAAAAGGGTTATCAAATTTCATAAAACAGTTGACAAGCAGATAAAAATCCGATGATACCAAGTACCAAATTTTTAATTTTGACTTCTTAGAAGCCTTTTTTTCCGGGCGGAACCCA
Organism: Euprymna scolopes; assembly: GCF_053919585.1. NCBI lineage: Eukaryota > Metazoa > Mollusca > Cephalopoda > Sepiida > Sepiolidae > Euprymna > Euprymna scolopes. Next base: position 5,648,405 of record NC_136494.1, on the reverse strand, counting down.
ATTAAAAAGTGTTCTACATGTCTAGATACGATATATATCAAATTTAAAGCCTGTAGATAAAGAATTTGTTGAGTATATAGGTTGAGAAGTGTCCTCACACACATTCTCACTTTTATAGATATATAGATTACACACACAAGGAGGAAGTAATCCAGGGTGAACGGCATCACAACAGCAAAACAGATACTACACTATCCTCAATTGAGCATTGGAAAATAGTAGATCGCTTTGCAATGCTCAATCTGTATAAAAGGCGAATACATCCAAAGATGGAGAACTGTTGCCACATCTAGAGAGGAATTATTCAGAGCATCCTTTCCGGTCTAAGCACGATACAAAACCTGCAGACATTTTTCTATAATCAAAATAATGTAATAAATTTTCATCAAAATTGGAATAAGGATGTTAGGGTATGTTTTACGATTTACAGCGATTCGAAAAAGTGTTAAAAAAATCAACTATATCATAAATAAATGTTACCAAAGGCAAAATGTTTTTACTTGATGGTAAATGTCTATTCGGCTCGAAAAACAAGTAATGTCTAGCAGTACATGAGCACAAGAAAAAAACGGATGTGTAACAAATACATTGCGGTCATTTTTACTTGTGCTCGTGTACTGCCCGACATTACTTGTCTTTCGAATACACATTTTTACATTAAGTAAAAGTACTAAACCATGTCCAGGTAGGTAGAAGAGTAACCTATCTTGCCTTTAGTAATATTTATTTGTTATATATTTGATGTTTTTTACTACTTTTTCAAATTGCTGTGGATTATAAAACATACCTGGACTTTAGCTATAAGGTTTATTAACATGTATATGTATATCTAGGTTCTCTACAGTGCAATGTAGACTACAATGTATTGTGGACTAAGTCATTATGGAGAGGTATGTGAAGCTTTCTTCTAGTGCACCACAATGGGTCCCCAACTAGAGCAGGCAATCAATCAATTCGACTGAAAAATGGATAATAAAAAATATGGGAGTGTGAAACATTTGTTAATCTTTATTCAATCCAAGGCAACGTCAGGTCTCCCTGCTAGTACATTAATATTTTTCACTAATCAATAACTATATTCATAATTTTTCCTGTTAGTTTTTTTTTTTTTGGGGGGGGGACTACCATATATTTTGCATGTGTCTCAATAAAAATAAGGATTTTATCTATAACGTTTCATGGCATGTGCTAAGAGCACTCTTTTCTTCTTGACAGGGTACAAAACCGACTTTGAAATCTAGTGGACGATGTCCTCTTCTCCCTCCATCCTATTTCTTACAAAAGAAACGTTAATATTATTTTCATGGAAGGTGCTCGACTGAGCTTCAATCTATGGTCGATCCACCCCCTGTAAAACATTCACGACAATAACTCGTCTAGCTAAACCACTGCCAATAGTTTCTCTTTCTTTATTTAAAACTAAACGAAATTTTCTTTCCAAGAACTGCTCGTTTATGAAACAATTCCCAGCTGACTATAATATGGTCGTTTTGAAGTCCAATATAAACAAATTCTTGTTGAGTCGTCCTTTTAAATAATCAGATTCTGCCAAACTTTCACCATCATTACCAATCAATTTGGTGTGGTATCACCGTTAACCTGACACTCACTTAATCTGTATCGTCGAGTGGCCTTTGGGCCTTGATAAGTGGTGGCACCATAGTAAAAATTAAATAATAAAAACTAGACTACCCCGCACCCCCCCACACACAAGGAGGTAATCCAAGGAGGTAATCCAAGGAGGATTGTTTCATGACAACAAAACAGATACTACACTTCCTCCTTTCTGAATTGAGCATTAAAAGATGCATGTATAGTACATTTCAACTGTTCTGTCCTTGGTCAGAGAAGGAGAAATCTTTTGAAACTGAGGTAATTTAAATTTTGGTCCAAATTAAAAATGCTCCCACCTCTTCTTTTTTTTTTTTTTTTTTTGAGGGACTGGATTTGAGTAAATGTGGTATTGTACTTACTGAGATGATTCCAGTTAAAAGTAGGCTAGGGTTTCACTCAATTTTGAATGACCTTGTGCCTAATTTGTTGTAAATGTAAATTTTTAAAAATATTTCTGCAAACAAATAGTTCCAAGTGTAGTATCTGTTCTATTTCATGTCAGAGGAGGAGTATCCCAGTCACATAAAAAACTGAGTTTATGTCTAGCTCTGTTTGCACGGAGAGCAAATAAATAGAGAACATTTTCTTAAAACTCTTCCCCCCCCCCCAAACAAGGCATATTGTCACTTGGAATGTAAGGAGCTACTATTTGGGGTCGTGTCTTACAGAGAATTGTGGGGAGTTTAGTAGCAAGATCCTAAGTGAAAGTGATTTTTTGTGGAACGAATTGGATTTTAACTTGAAACACCCAGGTCGTCAGTTCGTGTCGTTAACTACGTGACCACCGTCACCTTCGCTTCAATCATATAAGACGATATCATGCAGGGCTCTACGGACAAATTTATCTTTAGTTGACCTTTTGCAACTAAATATTTTCGTTTACTAGCTAAATAGAAAAGTTACTAGCCAAATCCACATGATTTTTAGAATATGACATCTTCGTTCTGTGACGAGTACGTTTATAAAAAGATATTTCTGTATATTTTTAAACAAGTGTTATTCTAAATATACAACAAATGTTATGTTGATACTTGAAGGTATAAACATTCGAAATTCTTCAGATATTTTTTTAAACAGCCTTCGTTAAAAAAAAGTATATTGTTCTATTAAACTTTTATTGTTTAAATAATTTAACTTTGTTCGTTTTATATAAAAAAAAAGTTGTAAAAATATTTTTCACTAAGTAGTGGACTTTGGAAGATTGTCAGTAATACAAATGCAATCGCCAAAAGATAAGCGTTTCATTATTTCTAGCCGCCACTTTCAAATATCACTCGCAAATGCGACTGTTTCACTCGCAACGTAGAGTCCTGTCATGCATTTTTTTTTTATAACTCCTTTTCATCCCAAACAAGACATATTGTCACTTGGAACATAAGGGGCTACTATTTGGGATCGTGTCTGACAGGGGACTGTGGAGAGTAACTCCAGCAGGTTAGTATAGAAAAGGAAGCAGGAAACAGGGATGGAATTCCAAAGTCAACAGTCTAAGAGAAGAACCTATTAGAGCAGAAGACATCAATAGTGAAGGGCTGGGATTTCGCTACTTGTCGAGTTAGTCAGGAGTATGTACGTCAAAGGAGCACAAGTGCTATAAGTTTATCAGAGCATATTCTATTACTTGCAAAACAGACAAAGGAATGCAACATTATGGCGATGGGACAGAGCTTGGAGCTTGGTTGTTTGTGCGGGACCTATTAGATTTGAAACTCTTTTTTGGGACCTTATCTAAGAGTGAGAGACTAGTGGTAGATGCATCAGCCCAGATGCGTCCATGCATTAGCGAATTATGGCTTTGTAAAATTATAGGTTACTCTCTGGCGCAAGTAATTTTCTAGCACGGTATAGGGAGTCTACCTTCCTTGCAGCAGCTTTAGCAATGTTCTTAATGTATTTGTTCTAAACTATGCTGCCTGTGAATGTTAAACTGACGAGTTTGAAAGATGAACTCTCAGGTAGGGTGTTGTTAGTCAGGCAAATCACTGGTTGAAAGGAATATGTAATTTGTTAAAGGAAAGAAGCTTAATCTTAGTAGCATTAAATGTCACCATCCACCTATTGATTTCAAGCATCAAGGGATCTCTACAGTGAAGGGGTGGGATTTTGCTGATTATCGAGTTAGTTGGGAGTATGTACATCAAGGGGGTGCACTGAACCAAATTCCATTAAAGTACTTGTTAAACAGGAACAAGGATGCAACAGTGTGGCGATGTGACAGAGGATAAAGCTTAGTTGATAGTGTGAGACCTATTAGGTTTGAGACTCCTTTTTGTACTGTCTAAAAGTGAGAAACTAGAGGTTGATGCATCAGCCCAGACGCAACAACAATACTCCATGCATTGGAGAATTGTGGCTTTGTAAAGATATAGAATGCTCTCTGGTATGAGTAGTTTTCTAGCACAGTAGAGGGAGCTTGCCTTCTTTTCAAAAGCCTTGGCAATATACTCAGTGAATTTGTTCCAATTCATGTTTCCTGTGAATGTTAAGCTAAGAACTTTGAACGATGAGCTCTCAAGTAGAGTTTATTAGTTATAGCAATCGGTGGTTGAGAAGGCTTTTTTGTAATTGTTAAAGGAAAGAAGTTTAATCTTAGTAGCATTAAATGTTACAATCTATTTATGGCCCCATTCCACTAAAGACTGGAAATTGTCTTCTAAGGTTTTCGCAATTGTTTTAGGTATGTGTAGGTCAATTTCTAAGGTTTCCTCATTTATTTAAATTGAAGAGTTCTTCGCTCGTGATCTAATAATCAATTAGCTGTCATAAGGAAAAACAAAAAAGAGGAAGAAAAAAGAGGAAGAAAAAAGAGGAAATTTTTTTTTTTTTTTTTTTTTTTGTGATTTCGAACTAAAAACAAATCAATAATTCGTCTCGTCTCCATTTCTTTTATTCATTCGTTTCTTTCTTCCACCTTAATTTTTCCTCCAAGTCACAACAAGACTAATTTACCGGAAAGGTTACAATGGCAGTAGCAGCTTCGTTAACGATGCATTCGTGCTCTATCAAATTTGTCGGGTTATTTCCAACCCAACGCGCAGGCCAAAGCAGACGTGAGGTCATGTGTAAGATCCACCGTTAATTATTAAAGATGGAGCTTGAAACCAGTTCAGAAAAAAAAATTACTTATGGTGCAAAAATAATGTTTTTTGGCGTTTTATTATAGTAAAAAAATAATTATGACAGCCCCTTTAAGAAATACGTTTCTTATAGTTGAGCACTTTCTGTTGAATAAAAGTCGGTCAATTTGGCTCTTATGCGTAGATCGTCGTATAACGACTTGATCACTGTCTGTCTGACGTAATGAACATTTAAATTTAAAATGTTTAAAATTCAACGCTATTTCACACGATTAATGGTAGCCGAATGGATACGGTCTCCGCTAATCGAGCCAGAGATGTCTCGTGTCGCGGGGTTCGAATCGTTCGACTGGTAGTAATTGTGACACCCTGCACTGAAGAATCCCGAAAGGATGAAACACTAGTGTCTGTAGGTATTTAATTATTATAGTAAAAAAATAATTATGACAGACCCTTTAAGAAACACGTTTCTTATAGTTGAGCACTTTCTGTTGAATAAAAGTCGGTCAATTTGGCTCTTATGCGTAGATCGTCGTATAACGACTTGATCACTGTCTGTCTGACGTAATGAACATTTAAATTTAAAATGTTTAAAATTCAACGCTATTTCACACGATTAATGGTAGCCGAATGGATACGGTCTCCGCTAATCGAGCCAGAGATGTCTCGTGTCGCGGGGTTCGAATCGTTCGACTGGTAGTAATTGTGACACCCTGCACTGAAGAATCCCGAAAGGATGAAACACTAGTGTCTGTAGGTATTTAATTATTATAGTAAAAAAATAATTATGACAGCCCCTTTAAGAAATACGTTTCTTATAGTTGAGCACTTTCTGTTGAATAAAAGTCGGTCAATTTGGCTCTTATGCGTAGATCGTCGTATAACGACTTGATCACTGTCTGTCTGACGTAATGAACATTTAAATTTAAAATGTTTAAAATTCAACACTATTTCACACGATTAATGGTAGCCGAATGGATACGGTCTCCGCTAATCGAGCCAGAGATGTCTCGTGTCGCGGGGTTCGAATCGTTCGACTGGTAGTAATTGTGACACCCTGCACTGAAGAATCCCGAAAGGATGAAACACTAGTGTCTGTAGGTATTTAATTATTATAGTAAAAAAATAATTATGACAGCCCCTTTAAGAAATACGTTTCTTATAGTTGAGCACTTTCTGTTGAATAAAAGTCGGTCAATTTGGCTCTTATGCGTAGATCGTCGTATAACGACTTGATCACTGTCTGTCTGACGTAATGAACATTTAAATTTAAAATGTTTAAAATTCAACGCTATTTCACACGATTAATGGTAGCCGAATGGATACGGTCTCCGCTAATCGAGCCAGAGATGTCTCGTGTCGCGGGGTTCGAATCGTTCGACTGGTAGTAATTGTGACACCCTGCACTGAAGAATCCCGAAAGGATGAAACACTAGTGTCTGTAGGTATTTAATTATTATAGTAAAAAAATAATTATGACAGCCCCTTTAAGAAATACGTTTCTTATAGTTGAGCACTTTCTGTTGAATAAAAGTCGGTCAATTTGGCTCTTATGCGTAGATCGTCGTATAACGACTTGATCACTGTCTGTCTGACGTAATGAACATTTAAATTTAAAATGTTTAAAATTCAACGCTATTTCACACGATTAATGGTAGCCGAATGGATACGGTCTCCGCTAATCGAGCCAGAGATGTCTCGTGTCGCGGGGTTCGAATCGTTCGACTGGTAGTAATTGTGACACCCTGCACTGAAGAATCCCGAAAGGATGAAACACTAGTGTCTGTAGGTATTTAATTATTATAGTAAAAAAATAATTATGACAGCCCCTTTAAGAAATACGTTTCTTATAGTTGAGCACTTTCTGTTGAATAAAAGTCGGTCAATTTGGCTCTTATGCGTAGATCGTCGTATAACGACTTGATCACTGTCTGTCTGACGTAATGAACATTTAAATTTAAAATGTTTAAAATTCAACGCTATTTCACACGATTAATGGTAGCCGAATGGATACGGTCTCCGCTAATCGAGCCAGAGATGTCTCGTGTCGCGGGGTTCGAATCGTTCGACTGGTAGTAATTGTGACACCCTGCACTGAAGAATCCCGAAAGGATGAAACACTAGTGTCTGTAGGTATTTAATTATTATAGTAAAAAAATAATTATGACAGCCCCTTTAAGAAATACGTTTCTTATAGTTGAGCACTTTCTGTTGAATAAAAGTCGGTCAATTTGGCTCTTATGCGTAGATCGTCGTATAACGACTTGATCACTGTCTGTCTGACGTAATGAACATTTAAATTTAAAATGTTTAAAATTCAACGCTATTTCACACGATTAATGGTAGCCGAATGGATACGGTCTCCGCTAATCGAGCCAGAGATGTCTCGTGTCGCGGGGTTCGAATCGTTCGACTGGTAGTAATTGTGACACCCTGCACTGAAGAATCCCGAAAGGATGAAACACTAGTGTCTGTAGGTATTTAATTATTATAGTAAAAAAATAATTATGACAGCCCCTTTAAGAAATACGTTTCTTATAGTTGAGCACTTTCTGTTGAATAAAAGTCGGTCAATTTGGCTCTTATGCGTAGATCGTCGTATAACGACTTGATCACTGTCTGTCTGACGTAATGAACATTTAAATTTAAAATGTTTAAAATTCAACGCTATTTCACACGATTAATGGTAGCCGAATGGATACGGTCTCCGCTAATCGAGCCAGAGATGTCTCGTGTCGCGGGGTTCGAATCGTTCGACTGGTAGTAATTGTGACACCCTGCACTGAAGAATCCCGAAAGGATGAAACACTAGTGTCTGTAGGTATTTAATTATTATAGTAAAAAAATAATTATATATATATATATATATATATATATATATATATATATATATATATATATATATATAAACAACATTATTTTTGCACCAACCTAATAATTATGAGTTCTTATATATATATATATATATATATATATATATATATATATTATAAAACTGAATGTGTGTGTGTGTGTGTGTCTGGCCATGAATAGGTTCCTATATGGTTGACTATTTTAAAAAACTGATTACATATAATGATAGAAGATGTATCGAGACACAGGAATGGGTATGTTTGATCTGGCAGAACGGTGGTTCATTAAAATTGTGGGGCTTGCGTTCGCGCCTGGTCCACAAAGTATGAAAATAAACAATTTAAAAATTAAAAAAAAAAAGTTTACAAGTGTTTTTGATATAGATGTACATAATACCTTGATAAGTATGTTTTAACTTAAATAGGGATGGTATAATAAAATTGTGGGGTCTGCGTTCGCGCCTGGTCTCCATAGAATGGAAATAGGCACAAATTTTAATAAAGACTTTTAATATCTATCTGCGTAAATATACTCTGATAATTATGTTTTAGTTTGAAGAAATATGGTATAATAAAATTGTGGGGTGTTCGTTCGCACCTGACCTCCATAGAATGGAAATATGTCACAAAGTTTAACAAGGTTTTTTTTTATATAGATCCACAGAATATTGTGATAAGTGTTTCAGTGTGAACAGGTATGGTATAATAAATTATAGGGGTTTATCTATTTTATTTTACTTTCATCATATTTTGCTTTGGTTTTGATACGCCCAAATTCAACCCAAATTTACAACCCTTCCTTTTCATAACCTATCATACTTTCATAAATCAGAGTCCATTTTCTGTAGGCTGTTTTTGAACCCAGTCAACGACGGGTACTTTTGCTAGTGTATATATATATATATATATATATATATATATATATATATATATATATATATATATATATATATATACTTTTTTTTGTTTGCTTTTACATAAGCAGTCATGAGCATGTTTCGGTTAGCTAGTCACCAGTAACCAGAGACCTCTTCAGGCGATACAGCTTATACGAAAGCAAAGTTTGCAATGAAAACATCAGGTCTTCCTCGTCACAGGGGATAATATCAGGAGGTTCCATCAAATGTTGTGAAAAATAAGATTTGGTTGTATGTAACAAAGACCCAATAGGGGTGCGGGTTAGGGTCTGTGTTAAGATACAGGAATGAATGGGAAAGGGTGGAGAAGTTAAAGAGACAAAGTAACTAGTGAAGTTTTAACAAGGTTAATACAAGAGTGCTCAATACCGAAGTAGGGTAAGATATACTTTTTATTTGTTTTTACATAAGCAATAATATGTTGTTACACATTCATGAGCATGTTTCGGTCAGCTAGTTAAAATAACTAGGGACCTCTTCAGGAGATATTGCTTGTACAAAAGTTAGGTCTGTATGCAATGTACATGAAAGACTCAGCTTTTGTATAAGCAATATCACCTGAAGAGTTCCTTGTAACTAGCTGCTCAAAACATGCTCATTAATGTGTGGCGACATATTAATGCTTATGTAAAAACAAATAAAAAGTGTGTGTGTGTGTGTGTGTGTGTGTGTGTGTGTGTCTGTCATATATTTTGAACGTAAACAAATATTGGTGCTTGTGCACTTTTGCCACCGCGCTATTTTTAAATAGTTTCTCCAGGTTAAATTCAAGCTTCACGATATCTTTATTTTTTTTTTATTAAATTGTTAGGCGGAAGCACAGAATACTTACAAAACACCCTTTCCTCCCCATCTTAAGAATGGCTTTCAAACTAATAAGGCTATTATTTCAGCACGGTAGCAAAAGTGCACAAGTACCCAAATATTATTTATTTATTATTTTACTCATAAAACAGTACTCTACAAACTCGTGTTTCACCTGCCTGTTCTAGGATTCAAACCTCGGACTATATGTGCTATGGTCGAGTGTGTTAACTGTTAACCCACAATGAATTTACATGTTATTTTTATTGCTTTATATACCGATTTTTTGTTGATTTTTTAGCAATAATTGAAATCGATTATTGGCGTCTCCAACCTTGGAGATCTGGGAAAATATTTTTATGTCCAAAAAATGCGACATTGCAGCGATGGAGTTTGGTCGATAGTACAAAACCTATTAGATTTGAGGCTCTTTTATGAAGCCTGTCAAAAACTATGGATGTTAGTTTTCATGTAAAATATTCCAAATAACAATGAGTAAAATCGTAAATTTGCTGAAAATAATAAAAACCAAAAAAGAACGAACTCGTTCTTAAAATATGTTCATTCAATTTGCGCGGTTAGTGATGTAAATATCACAAAGTCTATCAGTGACATCTCCTTCATCGATGTAAACCAACGATCCAATGATTGGAGTGTAGGAGAAACTTCCTCAGCTATATCCAGCCTCTAACATCATCTTAGGAAAAGACCAGAGACTGTAACTTTGAATCAGAGGGATAGAGAATGCTCCCCTACCCCATATCAATTTTCTTGTATTTTTAATTGCTCTATATGTTATAATGAGATTTCTATTATCATGACAGGCGCTAATAATTTTTTTTTTTTTAAATTTTATTTATATACATACATATATATATATACATATGCCTGGATGTGTGCGTTAAATGAATTCAATAAAAACACCAGTAATAAAAATAACCATCCTATATTCATATGATTAATTGCAACTGTTGTAGGTGGGGCAACTTATACGCCATTAAATTTGGTATTTGCTTCTGTTTATCTTAACTTAGTTTCAGAATGGTGGAAGGTTATATATATATATATATATATATATATGTATATTTTTTTTTATTTTACAAGGAAGTCACCACTTATCAAGGCCCGGAGGCCACTCGGGGATAAGGGTTATTGCGTGTACAGTAATCAATGGGATAATATCGTAGTAGTCGTTAGTAATGGAGATTTGATAAAGTGTCTTACTTAAGGGGGCGGTTCATCAGGAATTTGTTTATGGGAAAGGGTGGAGAAGACATCCAAGTTGTAGTTAGGTGGGAAACAGGCAAACGGAAGAGAGTTCCACAGGCGTGCACTTCTAAGAAAGAAGCTTTGTTCATGGAATCTACGTTTTGATTTAGGCACAGATAAAGAGTGGGGATAATTACTGGTAGTGGTTTCAGCTAGACGAGTGTTTTTCGTGAAAGATTGGCGAGGGGGGGGGGACGAGATTGAGCTTAGACGAGCACTTCCCATGGAAATAGCGATAAAACAATGACAGGCTCGCAACATCTCTTCTGTGGGAGAGAGGTTGCAGGGTAGAGAAAGGGCATCCCCGACTAGGCTACGAAGTCTATTTTGTACTCTGTCAAGGCAGGATAGGCTGTTTTTAGCAGCTCCTGCCCAGATATGGCAGCAGTACTCCATCCTTGGACGTACTTGACTTTTATATAGATATATATATATATACTAGCAGGCCGTCTGGCGTTATCTGGTTATAAAATGTGCATAAATATTATATTTTAATTCCTACAGAAACATAGACATGTGCATGCAAATATTATACTTTTTCTAAACAGTTCACTTCTTGTAAGTAAAAGAAAATACTCGAACTGAGATTGAAACCAAAACCTAAAGTCAGTGAGTCAAGTACAATAACCATTAGGCCAGCTTGACAAGATCTTTAAAAAGTGTTTTCAAACCTACTTATTCATAACATAAGGAATATGTCATGTGAACCATTCACACATGTGTATTTGTGAAACATTTGGCAGACAGATAAAAATTCGATGCCCCCCAAGTATTCATTTTACAATTCTGACCCCCTTAGCAGCCCTTAATACGGATGAAAACCGATTAAAAAGTTTTCTACATGTCTGCATACCCTATATACAAAATTTCAAGTCTGTAGAGAAAAAATTCTTTGAGTATATAGGTTTAGAAGTGTCCTTAGACACACGCACATTCTCAGTTTTATATAATGCCGAATAAACATGCGTCCATTAACTATGATAAATGGGTGGGTAAATAACAAAGACTCCGATTAGCTGTCTAGCAAGCTCAGCTACATGGTAACATCAATCCAATAGCCTGACGAATCCTCATGAGAATGAAATGCAAAAAAATTCTGTGTAGCTTCATGTTCTGGGGTAGTTAACATCTCTATATCCATGGACAATATGGTTCCATCTGGCTTATATAATGCCAGATATTTCTATCTTCAAGCAGAGAGTACAGCCGTAGTTTAACCACTCGCAGTGAACCTCAGGACTCTTTCACCTTATGATTTTATAATTATAATCACCTTAAACCGGACCACAAATTGCTGTAGATATTTTAAAAACTCACACACACACACACACACACACACACACACACACACACACACACACACAGCATAATCACATTGACACACTTTTTTTCCGTTAGATTATCAGTTAAGCAACATTGATCCGTGTCAGTATCAGATGGGTGACAATTTTGGAATACCAGGTGCTGTATGTAGTAAGATGAAAACACCTCACTGTTAGACACTTTTTTTTATACTGAGTGACTTAGTAGTATAAAAGAAGGCCGCTTGAGGATAAACATTGATGAGATTTTTAGTCGACGATGAACAACACTACGAGAGGAGTTGAAACAATGAGTCTAAAGGTCAGAATTTGATTATTCAAGTGGTCAGCTCAACAAGAATTTGTTAATATTGGATTTAAAAACGACAATGTTGTACTTAGTTATAAAGCAGCCATGCGGTATTGTATTCCATAGATAGCAAGTTCTTGAAAAGAAATTTTGTTTGCTGTAATTCCGTTCAATATGAGACACAGGAGATAAAAAAAAATTCTATACAGTAATTGATGCTAGATGAGTTCTTGCTGTGAATGTTTTCTACAGGAAACCAATGATTTGAGCTAAGCCGATCACCTTATATGAAAATAACTATTCAGTAGAGGGAGAGTAGCAACAGCTCTTTTGTGAGGAAGGGATTGTGAATAAAAGTAGAGATCACCCCCCACTCCACTAGATTTCGAAGTGGATTCGTTACTGTTTCGAGGCAGGAGAGGCAATTCCCCACATATGGCACCCATACTCCGTCTTAGGATGGATTTACTTATGATACTGTTTCAAGTGTGAAGTGTTTTCAAGAACGATAGAAAGATCCGACCATTTTCCTATGACCTTAGTAATAGATTCAATGTAAGTCTTCCATCTTAAGTCTGAAGCGAAGACCAGAGAAGTTTTTCAAAATCGGTTACCTCTGCAAAAATAGAGTTGTTTTTGGTTCTGTTTTGTTCTATGGCAATCAGCCTTTTTCAGGTTATTTAATGCTGAATCCAATAATTTGGCAAAAAAGTTTTTATGCTTCAAATTCTTTGTATCTTTAAATATTTATTCATGGTGTTTGGTTTGATTTTTTTTTTTTTGCATAAAAAAATTGTTGATTTTGTTTCTGACTTTGCAGAACATGATTGAGTTTTTTTTTGTATGGAGAAATTGCTGATTTTGTTTCTGACTTTGCAGAACATGATTGAGTTTTTTTTTGTATGGAGAAATTGCTGATTTTGTTTCTGACTTTGCAGAACATGATTGAGTTTTTTGTATAGAAAAAATTGTTGATTTTGTTTCTGACTTTGCAGAACATGATTGAGTTTTTTTTGTATAGAGAAATTGTTGATTTTGTTTCTGACTTTGCAGAACATGATTGAGTTTGCTTTTGTTTGTAGAGAAAAATATGTTAATTTTGGTTTTTACTTTGCAGAACTCGGAAATCTGCCTGAAGTCTCAAACAGAACGCTTTACTTAATCGACAGGAGTAACATACTCTTGTTCTGAATAGAAATCCTAAGTAAATAGTAAATTTTATTCTGAATATCGCCTGCACTGAGGATTGAACCTTCAACCTCTAGAAGAGTGTAACTTACAACTAAATTTTATCAAATACTTTATCTACTACACTGTGCAAGAACCCGTGGCATAGCGGACAAATTACTTGATAAAATTCAATTGTAGGTAACACCTTTCTGGAAATTGAAGGTTCAATCCTCAGTGCGAATGACACTCACTAATACAACCGAACTGTTGTGCAAATAATACTCAAGATTATAAGAGTAATCCGAAGAATCGAAATAATACAAAAAAAGAAGCAATCATTGTACCCGTAACTTCAAAGAAACGTTTTACTGCTAAGTAATATGTAATGAAAAATACAATTTTTTTTTTTTTTTTTTGCTTTTCCAAATTATACGCATAATATTGTCAGGTGAACGCGGCACATAATCAGGTAAATTAGATTGTCTGAGAGTTCCTTCTCTTTACAATATCAGGATTCTTTGAAAGTGATAACAGATGAGTAATTAACAACCAATTTATTCGGCATTTTTTATGGAGTAGGTAGTATTATGTGTCAGTTGTTTAATGGACTTAATGGATATCGATGCAGACTATGAAATAGAAGAAAAACTTCTAAAGGAAGTTAATATCAAGGTTTTTATTAAAATCTACATATTTTCTGGAATAAGATGCTAGTTAACATTATTATACAACTAACAGTCCTGATCTGGAGTTGCCCGGGAATATTGTAGTTGCAGTATGTTTGAAACTGTTCTTTTTCTTTTCTTTTTTTTTTAACCTTATATATATATAGTTTGTTTATTATGCAAACATTATTAATTACAAATGTGCATACATGTTTCAGTGGAATCCTGATTCAAGGAGACTGTCTCATTAGACAAAAAAAAAATATTGATGTTTTGGTCTGATGAGGTGGTCTCCTTGAGTCAGGATTACATTAAAACATGTATGCACATATGTAACCAATAATGTTTGTATAATAAACAGACTATATACCAGCTCTGTTATCTACTGAGCACTCTTTAATAATCACATGGGTTTCATTGGAGTAACCTCTCGGAAACCAATCTATACAAACATTATATAATAATTCTCCAAGTTCCAAATAGAAAGTTTTCTTAGTTGGTCATTTTTTACTTTTCAAAAGGTATCCGTTATAATATTGTATCGTATTGCGATTAACAAATCTGCAAAATTATGTTATTGCTGCATATTTAGTTGGACTTGAAGACATCCAGGTTGTAGTCAGGTGGGAAACAGGCAAACGGAAGAGAGTTGCCCAGATGTGGCAGCAGTACTCCATCCTTGGACATACTTGGCTTTTAGATAGAGAATTGCATCAGCAGTGAGATATCTTCTGGAGCAGTAGAAGGATCCTACCATTTTTCCAGCGACCTTGGCAACTGACTGGAAGTACGTGTTCCATTTCAGGTCAGCCCAGAAGCTTATCAAAGCATGAAGCTTCCCTTAGATGAGAGCCATCCATTTCAATTAATGCCAGATGGGGATCAGAGCGTTGATGTAAAGATAGGAGCTAGGTCCTCTTTGTTTGGATTTGAAACCGACGGTACTGATGTTGTTTTGATGTTCTGTAATACATACATAAATATAAATGTTACACTATTTTTTAAAATTTTTTCTTAATGATTGAGCACTCTGCTGGGGATTCTCTTCCACTGGCTTTACATCTATCGTTCCTAAAGTTGTAACACACACCACAATTCTTGATGTAACGCAAGGGACAAGTTTCAAATGTTTTTCCTGCTTTTAATTATTTTAACATAATTCTTTTTAAAGCAGAACAAAACCGCAGACACAACATCTGATGAGTGTCCCGTGGGGCATTAAACCCATCATTATGTTGAGAACTGTTAAATGAGTTATGGCTAAGAGTTGCATCAACTCTGACATACACACACGCACACATATATATATATATAGAGAGAGAGAGAGGCAGTCAACTAGCATATATGCGACGTTTATGACTTCCGTCGTTCGAACACTCTGGAATGTCTATTGTTTATACCTGAATTGTGCATTTATTAGTTGTTAATCCCTTCATTGTCATCGCAATTGTTTGGTGACCCGGAGCTCGAGGCTTAGCAAATGGAGTCAAAGTTGGCTTCATGGCTCGGTCTGAATCTCTCACCCTCCAAAAATGTTCATCCTACACTGATGATTGCGTAAGCATGTAACACTAGTTTCTGTATAAAAGAATAATTATTCTTCAATTATTATATATATGATATAGTAATAATGATAATGATACATATATATATATATATCATTATTACTTTAATAATTTTAAATACCTACAGACATTAGTGTTTCATCATTTAGGGAATCATCAGTGCAGGTGTCATGATTACCACCAGTCAGGAAATTCGAACCCGATCACGAAGCCATCTCTGAATCCATTAGCAAGGAACAAGCCCACACGGCCAACTTTAACATGAAAAAATATTGTTGAAACTTAACCATTTATTTATCCATCCATAGTGATCTAATGATTATAACATCATGATCTATGCATGCGAGCTTAAGTGACCGATTTATTTCATTTCAACTGTAAAGTGCTCAACAATAAGAACCTAGTTATTAAAGAGACTGGCATAATTATTACCGTAATAATTACTAATATATATATATATATATATATATATATATATATATATATATATAAGAGAAAGAAAATTAAAACTAAGTTGAAATTTACAATCCAAATTTATTGTTCGACTGAATACTCGAAAAAACAATTTACAAAGTCCTTATTCCGTGGAGTTTCAAAGAATGCTATTCTTATTATTCTTCTCATCAGAAGACATAAAGAAATCAGCAAATTATATTTATATTAGTTTGAAGTTTATCATTGTGCATATCAGGTAAATACTACATCCCTTTGTTTATATATACATATATATATATATATATATATATCAGTATGTGTGTGTTTGGATTCTTAATCTGGCAGAGGGATGTGATGCGTCTAGTGTGTTAGGTATAAGTTAGTGTTAAGTTTATGCTTGCATGCCTTCTTGCTTTCAGCTAACACCGCTGGCTAACCTCACAGTGAAAAGGGAGCAGTTATGCATAAGTCTTCCCTGCCAGTACATAGCCTCTCCATCATCAAGTCTCCTACAGTGCCTCCACGTTGGCCACACACGGTAACTGGGTGCCTTGCGGCCCCAGGCTAAACCTGTAAGAGATCTCGGAGTTGTAGGGGGCCCCAGAGGTAGTGCATTATGGCCCGCCGATGTGTGGACACGCCCTGGTAAACTACCAACCCCTACTCCACTGTCTTGTGGGTGCCCTTGCTTAGGCGAAGACTAGGGGAACCAATCCCAAAATCAAACACCACTGCCTTGTGGGCCTTATCACAGCAAAAGGCTAAGAGATGGGAACTGACTATAAACTTAACAAAACTTAAAAGGCTATGGAACCTCATTCAGAAAGAAAAGTTGTAGTAGCGGACACGATAGGGCGACTGTCTACCTCACTGAGATTACTTTCGGTCAGAAGCTGCGGCCTCCTCTGCTGCCAGTCGTCGCGGGTTCGCTTCACTGGAAATGAGTATTGGAGGTTCAGATAGTGTTTATCTGATGCGCAACAGATATAACACCTAAACTGCGCAAGCAAGTTAGGAGCCAAGGTGGAAAGTTCTGTACCAAAGGATAAAGCACTGAGGCCCCGACTAGTCATCGTCAAGCTGACAGACCGCATGATGATGATGATGATATATTAGTAATGGGATGATTCTAATATTTTTCTCTAATTCTGATACAATTACTGATTCTTCTCTAAATTTCTGATTCTGATACAATTACTGAATCCGACTCCTAATATAGTGTTGTTGTTGTTTTTATTTGAGAGTAGAGAGTATCGGATTATCACAAGAACTTATAATTTCGGAAACATAAAAATACTCTTATGGAGTTGATCTATGGATTTTAGTTTTACTTGTAGTTTAAAAGCAATAAATATTTATAATTTCATCATTAACACGAACCGAGGAAAATGAAATTATAAGCAAAAAATAGACGAATAAAAACAATTAAAAAGAATCGTTTTTGGCATTGGAAAATAGACACACATTTTTTTTTTTTGATTCTGATACTCCCAAAATTTTCAATTTTCAATTCTGATCATCCCAATACTAATATATATATATATATAACGTTTTACACAGTGTTTTTTAATGACATTGTTACATTTTAACGGACCCAACATGTTGTAGACTCTGTCACAAGGAATATAAAGAAAAATCTTGACTCACTTTCTTTTTTTAACAAAAGTCTTTATGTCTGGTATTTCCAACAAAACATTTTTCTGGTCAGTTGTATATAGCCACACTGATGAGTCTTTATAAAATGAAACAAGCGCTTGTTTTTGGATATAAGTATTTAAGTATTATATTATAAATCTAGTATATATATATATATATATATATATATATATATATATATATATATATATATATATATATATATATATATATATTAGAAGAATACCCGTACCAAGACGGTTAAAATCAATTCCCTGAACAGAACAGTTGTGCACCACTTTTTTGTCCTCTTACTAAGATTAAAATCAAAATATAATGGTACAAAAGTCTTATGTTTAGAATCCTTGTTCCAATTCTGATCAAAATCCATCACATGATCTTGATTATAGAATTTATAACATCACATGATCTTGATTATAGAATTTATAAAATTTAAGGCTTAAGCTAAAGGGGTCTTAAGAAATTAAAATTCAGGGAACCTTCTTCAATTGATATCTAATGACTGTGGATGAAATTCAATGCAAATCTGAAATATTTGAATTCTTTGCAAAGAGGAGATTGTGCCGATATGTAACCCTCTAAAAATACTTTAAAATACCCCAAATAGTTTAGGAGTGAATCCAGTACATACAAAGATATAAACATATACATATATCGAACTTTATATAAATATGCCAAATGAACCGAAAATTGGAGAATATTTGGTAGTTGAGGTGTAATGCTTGTTATTAATTTCAAGGTTTTATTTGGAAAGAATGGATTTAGGAGAGAGAGACTATTGTTATGCTATCTAGTTATTTACTGCTTAAGTTTAACTTCTAACGAAAATGAATGACGCAAACGGACAGACATTGTAATGGCATTCAAAATTTATGCCTATGAAATCCTACAATTTGTTTAGTTCTTTTTTGTTATAAACGGGAATTTTTATGTGTTTACAATAAAATAACTCTTACACTTACTATAAAGACAGTTATGCAAGAGTTATTCACATTTAGCAGTCGGACTGACGTATACCCACACTCTTTATTTGTTGCATTTGCTTTTCTTTTCAATATGTTTTGTTTCCACTAATTACCGAGTCGTGTCTTTCTTTCAGACCCTTACCGGTCTACAACACTGGTGACGAGGGATTATTAAGCAACTTTTATTCAAGAATCTTAAAACAGGATGCCACAACGCAGACGACAATAATTATTAGAGAACTTTTATTTGAGAACATTAGAAGAAACAAACGTTGAATTTTCATGACAACTTCTAAAAACAGGCATTACCGGTGGATTTGAAAGAAAAAAAATCAAAAAGCTGGATTCTTTTTTTTTTTTTTTTTTTTTTTTTAGCTAAAATGAATTCGTTTCTTTCAAAGAAGAAGTAAATAATTTTCATTATGTTAGCTTATACCAAGAAAGAAATACATTTCAGAAGCAAAAAAAAAAAAAAAAATACCTATCTAAGCATTCCAGCTTTCTCTTACTTTCTTTCACCCGTTTTTCCTTTCACCCTCTTCTTTGTCAATTCCTCTTTCTAGACATACACACACACAACCCCAGTCGGGCTGACGGAAATAACTCTGTGAAAAGATAATCAGAGTTACTTCCCTTTATTCAGTCGCTGGAAAACAGACTACACGATAACATTAAAAGATGTGTGAATGTCTCGATAACATTAAAAGATGTGTGAATGTCTCGATAACATTAAAAGATGTGTGAATGTCTCGATAACATTAAAAGATATGTGAATGTCTCGATAACATTCAATGATATAAATGCCCATTTGACCCTTAAATAATGAGCCTTTTCTTTTTAAATTTTATATATTATACATCCAGGGTAACATCTATTAAAAATACCAACTTTGTGGGTGTTTGTTGTGTATTTTTCAAGTTTTAGTGAAGCATACAAATAAACATTTGTCCTTTATATAATAGACTAGTGGGTGGTGGGGAAGACGCCTGGCATTGCCCAGTCATATTAAAAAAAAATGTGACGACGAGGGGGGGGGCAATTGTGACAATGGAGGCGAGCGGGATGTCATTGCCCAGTCATAAACAATAACAGGACTTGGGTGCCATCAGCCAGAAGCGAAACTGAAAACAAAATTTTGTAAGCAAAAAGAAAAAAAAAAACGACGCGTGCCGGGCGCAAACTCTCATAACTCGAGTAAGTAAGTGAACGCCTTATACATTGGGCCCACGAGGTCACATGCCATAGCATCGCAAATTTAGCTATTTAAAACAAAAGAACATAACAACGGTTAATGCATGCACAGTTTGCAAACCGTGTCAAAAGTAAAGTTTGTACCTGCTCTCCCCCCCTTTCAAATGAAACAAAATTTTTACACAAAATAATCAACAATTCTTCCAATTTTTCGATATCTTTTAGTTCGAGAGATTGCTTTTTTTCAATACCACGTCGGTGTCTGCACAATGCAGATGAGAAAGTTTTTAGCGGACATACGAACACTGACACACACAAAAACACACAGACGTTTAAGATTTATTTAATAGACTAGCAAGGATACTCGGCGTTGCCCGGATCCACATGAAGTTCCGTTTGAACACACCTGCTATACTAAGGATATTGAGCAGTTTTTCATTAATATATGTCAACGCCATCATGGGTAACGTTGATGGCCCCACAA
This sequence comes from Euprymna scolopes, assembly GCF_053919585.1. Lineage (NCBI taxonomy): Eukaryota > Metazoa > Mollusca > Cephalopoda > Sepiida > Sepiolidae > Euprymna > Euprymna scolopes. The sequence continues at coordinate 5,628,130 of NC_136494.1, read as the reverse complement.
CGATTTCAAAAATAAAAGATACGTCAATCGTACTAAAAAACAGATAAAAACACAAAGAAGTACGCGACAACCTCCCCATCAGATATTTTGGCAGAAGAGATACGAAGAGAGGAAGCTATTCTCTGGATATTGAGCACTTTTTGATTCAACATCTGTCACATCATTGCAATGTTGCATCCCTGTGCATGTTTTACACGTACTTTTATGAAATATGTTCTGATAAACCCATAACACTTGTGACCCGACGACGTACATTTTCCTGACTAACTGGCACGCAGCAACATCCCATCCTTTCGAGATGCTTTCTACCGCAATAGTTTCTTCTGTCAGACTGCTAGACTTCTGAATTCCCTCCCTGTTTCCTGCTTCCCTGGCTATACTAACCTGCTTTAAGTTTAAATGCAATGTGAACAGACACCTCACTGCTCTATTCCCCACAGTTCTTTGTTAGAACCTTACATTCCAAGTGCTAATATCTTTTGTTTGGGGTGAAAAAAGAAAAGTACTCCCAAGAGTATAATAGATAAATAAAAAGATACAGGAGTTTTAGTTAACAGATTTATGAGTATTTCTTGACGGTTTCTATTCTCATGTTGCCATGTCATCAGTCGCATTACCCCCTGAAGGCACCCTGAAGATTAAAATGTCTTAATCGCTACTGAAAGACAATTGATTTATTGAAGTCTTTGAGAGTAATACTTTATAAAACTTGTGTTCCCCAGATGTCAGGAATTGTCAAATGATTAAAAGAATGGTGTTCGCCGAGGCTAAATCTAAAATTTCTTCAAGCTCAGATCTAAAGAGAAATCGTTTATTTTAAAGACTATCACAGATTAAAGGTAAAGTCTTTGAACTTTGACTTGACACACCAAATGAATTGCCGGCTTTCAGATATGCATAAGATCACCAAAACTATTATATATCTATATATATATATATATATATATATATATATATATATATATATATATATATATATATATACTAGCAGTTCCGCCCGGCTTTGCTCGGGCTATATGTACTGTTCATAAGGTTATGTGCATATATATATATATATATATATATATATATATATATATATATATATATATATATACTAGCAAAACTACCTGTCGTTGACTGGGTTCAAAAACAGCCTACAGAAAATGGACTCTGATTTATGAAAGTATTATAGGTTATGAAAAGAAAGGGTTGTAAAGAGATAGCTTCGAATTTGGAGGTATCAAAACCAAAGCAAAATATGATGAAAGTAAAAATAAAATAGATAAACCCCATAATTTATTATACCATACCTGTCCACACTGAAACACTTATCACAGTATTCTGTGGATCTATATTAAAAAACCTTGTTAAACTTTGTGACATATTTCCATTCTATGGAGGTCATGTGCGAACGAACACCCCATAATTTTATCATAACATATTTCTTCAAACTGAAACATAATTATCAGAGTATACTTACGCAGATAAATATGAAGTCTTTATTAAAGTTTGTCCCTATTTCCATTCCATGGAGGCCAGGCGCAAATGCAGACCCCACAATTTTATTATACTATCCCTATTTAAATTAAAACATACTTATCAAAGTATTATTATGTACATCTATATCAAAAACACTTGTAAACGTTTCTTTTTAATTTTTAAATTTTTTATTTCCATACTTTGTGGACCAGGCGCGAACGCAGACCCCACAATTTTCATGAATCACCGTTCTACCAGATCAAACATACCCATTCCTGTGTCTCGATACATCTTCTATCATTATATGTAATCAGTTTTTTAAAATAGTCTTCCTTAACTACCATAGAGAAAAAACAGACAGACATTTTCACTTTTATAGATATATGGATAGATTGGATGCAATGTATAGTAATGATTTAAAAAGTATAAAAAAAACTCATGCGCCACCACAGAGAAACGTTCAGCTCACGATTTATTTTGCCTCTGCTGTCAATGACTGGTCTATGAAAATATGTTTACTGCAAGGCTAAAAATTAAAATGAACCAATAGATACTACGTTCTGCATTCATAATGCCGGCGTTCGACCATTACCTGGAAAATTTCATTTTTTTTTAAATTTTCACACTTTTGCACCAATTTTTCCGGGCTAAACACTAAATATAATGTTTTGCATGGATTCAAATACCTTATATATGAAGTTTCATGTCTGTAGACCAAAAACTCTAGGAGGAGTTTGTTAAGCAAAATTTGTTAAACAAAAATAGATACGTATACATAAATATGTATGGAAACAATTTTGTATTTACTATAAACTTTTTACGCAATATTATGCAAGTATAAATCATGTAGAACATCTGCATTAATATAATTACACGTAATAGTTAACAAAAGATGATTATCCCTTTAGAACACCGAAGCAACTAATAAGGAATTAATTAAAATGAATGTTTAAAAGAATATGCAAACTAGCTAGATCTTTTGCGAGTGAATGCAATTCCACAATCCATATATAAGAAAATTGTATTTTCTTTTTAAATAAATAGAAAGGAGGGTTTTTAATATGAATATCAATACACACAAAAGGAAAACGAATTCATAGGAGTATATATATATATATATATATATATATATATATATATATATATAGAGAGAGAGAGAGAGAGAGAGAGAGAGAGAGATATATTGAAATATTGTAGATCACCGATCTATTAAATTACACCAAAAGTAGAAGGTCATCTATATCATATTTTTCATAGTGTGTCTGTACGTTCCACTTTTTTTCAGAAACTACTGAGCCGATTCAGCTGAAATTGTGTATGAACCTTTGATATGATCTAGTGGGGGATGGCCTTTTCTCTTCCTTGCAACCTCTTTCCCACAGAAGAAACGTTGCGAGCTTGTCTCTGCTTTATCTTTATTTTTATGGCAAGTGCTCGTCTGAGCTCCAATCTATGGTCCCCTCTTGCCAAACTTTCATGGAAAACACTCATCTAGTTGAAACCACTGTCAATAATTTCTCCCACTCTTTATCTGTGCCTAAAAAGTTTTTGATTCCTGTTTCGTTTAAAGTCTGCTTTTATATGTTTCAGTTAAAATTACATTTGAATTTCTTGAACTTGTGAAGCATGTCTTGTGTGTAAAAAAAAAAAATTTTTTTAAATAACCCCTAATCACTAATTTAGGAAATTCAAATATAATTTTAACTGAAACATATAAAAGCATCTAGATTTAAAACGAAACAGTTATCAAAAACTGTCTGAAGACGACTGATGAAACTCAGTTGAAAGTACTTGCAAAAGAAACAACAACAACCAAAAGAAAAAACAGATGGACGAAGACGACTATGGAACTTTCTTGCACAGATTCGACCGAGAGATAAGAACGATAATTCAAAAAATTACAAAAGAAAACAAGCTCATTAAGCAAAAATACTCCATGCTATTTAACAATACTTGTCTGAATGAAACATGCTGCCTACATACACAATATATATATATATATATATATATATATATATATATATATATATATATATATATATATATATACACACACACTTCTTGGCATGTCTGTATTTTTCTATAATAATGACTTCTGAACATCTTAATTTATCTGCAAGGGTGTTCATGGAATCTATCAATTCCATGGTGTCAGTGGTCACCTTACTCCTAACAGACTCAGCTAGATGGCCTGACTCTGTCTAGCGATGTTCGTGACTCTATTACCCATAAGTAAGCTTTTCCGAGTGATCTGACTCGGACTAATTGTAATCAAATGCCGTTTACTGAATGAATGACTGACGCACATGCAAAGTTGAACTGAGGCCATTTTACGTTTCCGGCTGGCAGAACAAAAAAAAAACATCTAGTATATCTATAAGAGTGAGTGAGGCCCCTTCTCAACCTATACACTCAACGAATTTTTGGTCTACAAACTTGATATTTATTATATAGGTGATTCAGACGTGTAGAAACCTTTTTAATCGGTTTTCACCCAGAAAAAAAGGGTTGCTAAGGAGTCAAAATTTAAAAATTATTACGTGACGAATTTTTTTTTTTTGTTAACTGTTTCATGAATGCGCACGTGTGGCTCGAAAAAATGACAGCTGCTTTATGTTTATAAGTAGGTTGAGAAAACCCTCTTTATATTGTGTCAAGCTGGTCTAATGGTTATCATACTTGACTCACTGTCTTTAGGTTTTGGTTTCAATCTCAGCTTGAATAATATTTTTTTTTTTGTTTAAAAGAAGTGAACTGTTTAAAAAAGACATAATACTCGCATACATATGTCTCAGTTTCTTTCTGTTTTTTTTTTTTCATTTTTTTAAAAGGAATCAAACATTACGTTTAATACCTACAGTATTTCTGTTTATAATAAACAAGAAATCTGCATTAATTAAAATATAATATTTATGCATATTTTAGGATCAGGCAACGCTGGGCGACCTTCTAGTATGTCTATATAAAAGATACACAGGAAAGCAAGATGGGGACAGGGAAAGCATGCCAGCCAACAAAGACATATTATCGATGTCCCACCCCAAGTGCTCGTAAATAAAAACAACAGGAAAGAGAAACAAAGGAAAAAAAAAGAGGAAATATGTTTATCAACAGAACAATGGAGAGGAAGTTATTCACCAGGTATGCAAAAAAAAAAAAAATGCTGAATAGGATTGTTAATCAAGGTGTGGCCGACAAAAAATCGGAAATAAAGGTAGATATATTTAGGGTTAGTTTATGGGCAGTTTTAGGTGTGATGCTGGGTTTTGTGACAGTTTATGAAGGTTGAAGACAATTTGCAGATAGTCTTGAGTTTGTGTGAGTTGAGGACAGTTGCCAGTTTGACACAGTTGGATAGTTATTAGTCCATAAGTCTCTTATGAAGAAAATAGTACTATGAATCAATAAGATGAGAATATTACTATAATTGTTAAACATTGATAGGCAAACCTGGGGAAAAAAAAATTCAATTGGTTACACACACTCAAATGGATTCAATGTGAAGAATTTGGGACTTTCCACCATTGTCTAACGGAATGCATAATTTGACCCAGAAATATGTGAGAGGATATAGGTCAAAGGTTGAAAAATTAGATAAAGGAAATATTAAACATTCTAATAGGAAAAGAATGTTTTTTATAAATAAAATCACCACAGAGAAAAAGTCAGTTAGTCGGTCAGCGAGAGAGAGAGAGAGAGAGAGAGAGAGAGAGAGAGAGAGAGAGAGAGAGAGAGAGAGAGCCAGGCTGTGTCACCATTTCTTCACCGCTCGACATCCGTCACAACCACGTGTCCCACCCCACACTATTTTCAGAGACGTCAAAACACAGAGGAATACTTTATCATCAAAAGTTAATTTATTGGTGTGAAATAAAAACAATATATTTTTTGTAGATCAACTGTGTTGTGATTTTTTACTTTGCTGTCAGTGTGTGTGTATATTTTGTGCCAGTGACAAAAGTAGATGTTAACATTATATAGACTGGACAAATGCATTTTGAACAACTGGCCATAAGGAATATGTAATAAATGCAGGCAGTAGTTTGGGCCAAATTGAGAGAAATTTAGCAAATTGAAATGGACTGATGACAACTGACAAACACGACCTCTACAACCGACGTAAATGTGGACATTAGCGTTCAGAGGATTGATGGTGTTACACACACACACACATCCAGACTACAATTGATATTTACAGAATGTGTCAAAATCTGTGTTTTTTATGATCTATTGTATTCTTATAGTTATCAACACATGCATGACCTCTGCGGCAGCTGCCAATATGAGAGATGACAACATGGTCAGAAGAGAAGATGAAAGAAAAGAAATTCACGTCACACAATGTTGAGGTTGGTGGCAGTTGTCAAGCGTGGAATTTTGGCCCTGGCTCACCTCTTCATACTATAGAAAAATAAGCTTGTAGATCATCATCATCATTACATTTAACATCCGTTTTACATACTGGCATGTGTTGGATAGCTTTTAGAAACTGATTTGCAAACTAATTTATCTCTGGCCAGGTCTTTATTTACCCCTTTTTCTCTTAAATCAATCCTTATTACTTCTTTCTATCGTTTCTTTGTCCATCTCCTGCCAACTAATCTTGCTACTTCAAATATTTTTAATCTAAACCAAGAACTCTCATCCATTCTTTTAATGTGACCATACCAACAAAGTTTCCAGTTCTGCACATATCTTCTTATACTTTCCAGATTTAATGTTCTTCTGAAATCAACAGACCCAAGCTTGTCTTTAAGATTCACATTACACATCCATCATATCATTTCTCTTCATGCAACGCATGTCCTCAACCCACACTGGACACATTTAACATTGACTCTTACAATTCCATTGCATGCTAAAAGAGAGTAGAAAATAAGTCATGATTTTACTTTCGGCAATCTCAAAACTCACACTTCTCTTATTTGGTCTTTTATCATTCACATTATATGAGTGATGTTTCTGACAAAGGGGGGAAAATTGATGTTTTAAGAATGGAATCTATCCATCTAACACATTGTTGGCTAGGTTTTAATACTGAAGTAGTATTTTTTTTTTTTTAGCTTCTTACATAAAGTAGCTTCATGCTTTGTCTGGAGTGATCATGCCCATTCTCCAAAGAAAAAAAAAAAGCATTTTTAAAAATCATTTCACAAACTATGGTATAAACAATTCCAAACATTAACAAACCCATGGTGAATTATGCACAGAAGCTGTACCATCTGCATTGTATGCAGGTGCTGCGTGTGCGCGTGTAGGTAGGTAATGAATAACTGTTTTTCTCTTTGGATCTATTCTTATTTTTTATGCTTATGTTTTTTGTTTGTTTGTTTGTTTGTTTTTTGTACCAAAGTCGGTTTTTCTTTTGATATTTTTGTTCATCCTGTGAAGCTAATTTTGTTTTGTTCAATCTCGGTACCGTTCCAATCAAAGTTAGCACCAAAATATCTTCGTACTTTGATGTCAAATTGATTGCAGTATTTGATGGTCTACTTATAGAATAGTAAATGATGATGATTATGATAAGCTTTATACAATTAACATGAGGATGATGATGATGATGAGTAGCTGTACACAACATAAAAAATGATGATGATGATCATCGTCTACATCCAATTAACATAAAGATGATGATGAGTAGCTATATACAATTAACAAAGATGCTGATGATGCTGATGAGTCGCTGTACACAACATGATGATGATGATGCTGATGAGTCGCTGTACACAACATGATGATGATGATGATGATGAGTCGCTGTACACAACATGATGATGATGATGATGATGAGTAGCTGTACACAACATGATGATGATGATGATGATGATGATGATGAGTAGCTGTACACAGTTAACATGAAGTCTTAAACATGACTGGTTGCTCCAGTTCTTCATTTCTATCTCTGGGAGGTTAACGACATGGGCTGACGACCTGAGTGTCTCAAGTTCGAATCCAATTCATTCCACAAAAAATCAATTTCACTTAAGATGCTGGAAACCTTCACGTGATACCTCCTATAAGTGCGCGATGTCTTTCTAGGAAGAATGATGACTAGAAAAATATCAGGGCTAACCCTAAGCCAAGGATAGAATCTTCAGATGCGATGATGATGATTATGATGACGACTTCTATCTCTGATTTTATTTGCCCCTTCAGGAGATTAGACACGAGATGCTCTCATCTTCAGTGTAATTTTCACAATGTTTCGGTCGATGTGAGTTTCGGACGTGCTTCAGAAGCTTTGAAATTACCTTCCCAATTGAGATTGAGAATTATTAATTACTAACAGGCCGCCCGGCATTGCCCGGTCGTAAAATAAGTTTAAATATGATATTTTGATGAATGCAGATTTCATATTTATTATTATAATATTATTGGACCCGATATGTAGCAATGATTTAAAAAGTAAAAAAAAAAAACAAAATGACTCGTGCACCACCACCGAGAATCAAAACCAAAACGTTTAGCTTAAAATTTACTTTTTCCATTTTTTTTTTTTATTTTATACTTTTGCACCGATTTTCCCTGGCCAAAACCCAAATATAAAGTTTCACATGGGTTCGAATACCTTATATATAAAGTTTCATGTCTGTAGACCAAAAACTGACTGAGGAGTTTGGTAGGCAAAATTTTTGTACGCAAATATATACACGCATACATAAATGTATATAGAAAGAGGTTTGCGTTTACTATAACCTTTTTACGCACATATTAAGCAAATATAAATCATGTAGAATATCTGCATGAATATAATTACACGTGATAGTTAACTAAACATTATCATCCCATAAAAAAACCGAAAACACTAATAGAGAATTAAAATGGATGTTTAAAAGAATATGCAAATTTGATAGATCTTTTGCAGATGAATGCAATTTCACGATCCATATATAACAAAGTTGTATTTTCTTTTTAAATAAACAGAAAAAAGTGTAGATCTTTTTCAAAGTGTAGTATCTGTTCCAGCAGATGCTGCAATCAAAGACCATATGTGGGGTTAGGGTTAGGGTTATAAATAGAAAAAAGGTTCACCTTTTTTCTTCTTTTTTCTGTTATAAAAGTGTAGTATCTGTTCCAGCAGATATTGCAATCAAAGACCGGATGTGAGGGCAACCCCACATATCAGACCGTTGCTTTTGAGCAATCAGTTCTGGTCAATGTAGGAGAAACTCTTCATACCAATTGTCACTATCCAGTTCCCTCTCGGGGGACCTGGCCCCCTCCTTCCCCTCACTCTCCACATTCAAAAACTGCCTTGTGCCTAATTTGCTTAGTGGGAAGCAAATAAATAAGTAAATAAAAAAATGTTTTTAATATGAATATCAACACACACAAAAAAAATTTATAGGAGTATAGATTGTTTTATAACAGAAAATAAACCGTGGTTGATTTAATGCTGCGATTTGAATGTTGAATAAAAATTAAATGCAACATCTTTTATAAGTTGATTGGTTTTGTTTAACGGCATATCAACCCTTTTCAGGTTATTTAATGCCGAATCCAAAGATTTTGAAGAAAACATTTTTAATAGAATATATTTGTTTTCAAGTCGGTTTCTATTTAACTCATAGTTGGGACCCTAACAGATACTACCACTCCGGGTCAGAGTTGACCTGGGAGCAATGGTAGTTAAAGGGTGGCTCCACACTCCCCAAAGCCCACAATCTGGGGCCTCACCACTGGATATAGTTTAAGGTCATATCCAGAACCATCCTTTATAAGTAGCAAATACTATTTTACATAAAAATGAAAGATGAAGAAATCAAATCTGTGTGTATGTGTATTTTCCAGAGGTAAAGTAAACAATGGTAAAGTAACCGAGGTTAATACCAGAGTGCTCAATATCAAAGTAGAGCAAGATATACTTTCTATTTGTTTTTACATAAGCAACATATTGCTAATGTAAAAAAAAATAAATAAATAAATAAAAAGTACTAACCGGATGCCCGGCGTTGCCCGGTCATACAATACGCTTAAAAATGATATTTTAATTTATGCAGATTGCATATGTGTTATAAAATCAACCCTCTAGTAACTATTATAAATTACGAGGAATAATTTGCCTGATGGACTAATTCGCAAAAGAATTAAAATAAAAATTTTTAAAAATAATAATAATGATAATGTCTATTAATTTATTTACTACCTTCATCTTTCTTAATTGTTGTTTCACGACGTTTCGACCAACTATTCCTCTGGCCTTTGTCAAGTGGTAACCGCGGCAAGATAGGTACTCTGAATCTTCTAACTGCATTCTCGGTAATCACTGCCATCCATAGTTGTTGTCGTCTCACCACGTTTTAGCCAAGTAAGCCTCTGGCCGGCTTTAGGTAGAATTGAAACCGCTATCTTCAGACAATCCTCACCTGGAACTGTAGAGATTCAATGTCTCTATCCACTGCGCCACGGGCCCTGAAGGGCGATCAAGGATGGGTTTTTTGGGTCTTATAAATCCATGTTTATTTTTTATCTGATCTTCCATGGTCGGATCCGTAGCGAATGGTATATATATTATTTAATTGGAATTCATTGTTGAGATGAGTTTTATTTATTAATTTTATTTATTGCGGACTATTAATAGTTGGCCGAAACGTTGTGAAACAGCAACTAAGAAAGATGAGGATAATAGTACACAATAAATAAATTAATAAATAATACTCATCTCAATAATGAATTCCAATTAAATAATATTTATACCATTCGGTACGGACCCGACCATGGAAGATCAGATGATAAATAAACATGAATTTATAAGACAAAAAATTCTTTTTAGTTGTTGTTCCACGACGTTTTGGCCAACTAAGAGGCTAACTTGGCCAAAAACGTGGTGAGACGACAACAACTATAGATGGCAGTAATTGCTGAGAATGCAGTTATGAGATTCAGAGTTCCTATCCCGTCGCGGTTACCTGATACCTGACAAAGGCCAGAGGAATAGTCCGCCAAAACGTCGTGAAACAACACTTTTTTTTTACTTTTGAAATCACAACTCTATAATAATATATACGGAAACTGGACAAATAAAATATATCATATTCAAACATATTTTACGATCGGGCAAAGCCAGCCCCCAAAGCTACCCTCCCCTTGCAACTAAATATATATATATATATATATATATATATATTGGGTGTAGAAGAAAGTTCTGTTTTAAATTTTGATTTCAAATGATGTATTTTCAAATAAGTTTTCATCATAATTTCATTATTTTATCAAACAAATTTCATTACGATTATAGGACTCATGACAATACAAACTGGCTTAAAATTTTTAAATCACTTTTATATATTAGGTACAATATAATAATCTATAGAGTATTGTCTCTATAATAACAAATACAGAATTTGCATTAATTAAAATATCATATTAAAGCATATTTTACGACCGGGCACTAACTAAGCAAGTAAAAAAAATGACGTGGCAAAGTAATGCGCATGTTTATTTTAACTTCGTTTATAACTATCCGTGTTTTTTTAATTAATGTAACATGCTTTGATGTTTGTTTATTATAAATAATCATAATTATATAAAATTAATTATTATAAATAATTATAATTAAAATTCTCTAGGTTAAATTAGCTTCGAATAACAGATTTATTTTTCAACCTACACTTCATGAGCTAATTATATTTGCATATGTGGTTTTATTCAACACTAAAAGAGGTACCCGGCGTTGCCCGGCCCAGAAAAGTAATAAGTAATCTTGTTTTCATCAATAACATTCATGGCAAACACTCGCCTAGCTACAACAATTGCCAGCATTTTCCCTTACTCTCTATCTGTGCCTAAAACTAAACGAAAATTCCATGAGCAAAGTTTCTTTCCTAGAATTGCTCGTCTATAGAACACAATACCACAGGGCTGCTTCCCAGCTGACTATGACAGTCGTTTTCAAGTCCATGCATGAAGTATTGTTGTCACATCCGTGCATTTACTGCTCGTCTCTTGCTTTTGGACAGGGTTAAAAAAAAAAATAACCAACCAAATATGTTCTGTCCTATCGACCAAGCTCCAACCTCTGCCGAATCACCACATTGTTGCATCCCTGTGCCTGTTTTACAAGTAATTTATTAGAAGGTACTCTGATGAACTCATTGCACTTATATCCAGTCTCAACGTATATACTCCAACTAACCCAAACAACACAATTCCACCCCTTCACTTGAGGACTCTAGATGCCAAAAAGCCTTGTACTCAAATACTTTTTCCCTTGAACTGTTAGCTTTTGGAATTCTGTTTCCGGTTTCCCTGACTGTACTAATCTGCAGAAGTTTAAATGTAATGTGAATAGACATCTCGCTACTCAACTCCCCACAATCCCCTGTTAGAAATGGTCCTAAATAGTACTCCCCTTACATCCAATTGACAATATGCCTTGTTTGGAGTGAAAAAGAGTAGAAAAAAACACTCAAGATGAGAATAGTATCCTGAACAATCCAAATAATATGAATGACTTGATTTCGGTTATTTTTTTGTTGACTAATTGATTAGAAGGACAGTTCTGAACTTCCTGTTTGTGGAAGAAACACAGAGTTCTTTTTGGAATATGCACTGGAAGGATTAATAAAGATTGTAGACTTGCTCAGCATTAGCAGGAAGATAGTATAAGTTTTTTAAAAATTTTATTAGAGAGTCACTGCAAAGCCCAAAGACTACTCAAGAATAAAGATTAATTAGTATCAGGTTTCACAACACCGTGATGATCGGTTGTGGTGGAAATCGGATAGAAATTAATTATTTAAGAAAACAGTTCATGTTTATGTTGAACTTGAACATGTTATAGTCAGCTGAGAAGCATCTCTGCCGTATTGTTTTTCACAGACGAACACTTTTGGGGAAAAAAGATTTGTTCGTGGAATTTTCGTTTAGTTTTAGAGTAAGGGAAATTGCTGGCAGTGATTGTAGCTAGACAAGTGTTTGGTGCAAATGTTTTGGAAGAAGTCATTCACAGTGTTCCATTTCTTCCATAAGGGACTCAGCCTGAACATTAATTTGCAGCAACTGACTCACAAAGAGAGTTCAACTAACGCTAAAAGGCAAATAGCTATAATTGCTTATCCTCTTTTTTCTCCAGATTCGTTTGTATTCGTTTTCCTCCTCACTTCCAAAAGCAAGTTTTCACAGGAACCTGTGAAATCAAAATATTTTCCAACTAATGAAAATTGTTTCAAGCCCCAAAACTAACAAGTCTATGTGAAAATGGTAAGCCAACTTGGAAATTTCTTATAAGACGTGATCAACAAAATCAGTTTTGTCCAGAATTCATCAGTCACATTTGCACAAAAAGAAACAAACAAAACTTTTAAACATCTACTCACCCCCGCCCCCGCCTTTTCTTTTTTTTTTTTTTTTTAGCTTATAATGAAAAAGGGTCAGAGAACAAGTAATTGTTAAGTTTTTAAATTACTCACAAGAATCTAATACTTTCATAAAAACAGAAAATGAAAAAAACCTCGATAATTTTTAACTTAATTCTTTATTTAGTCCATTACATTGTAGGGTACAGCTGCGATTAAATCGAGAAATGATTCTTACAACCGCTAAAAAGCAAATAACTAACTGCTTACCCTTTTTCTTTTTAGGTTCGTTGGAATTTGCCTTCCTCCTCACTTCCCAAAGCAAGAAAGTTTTCACAAGAACGTGTGAAATCAAAATATTTTCCAACCAATAAAAATCGTTTCAAGCCCCCAAAAGTCTATGTGAAAATGGTAAGCCAGTACGAACTTGAAAATTTCTTATACGACCTGGTGAACAAAATCAGTTTTCTCCAGACCTCATCAACCGCATCTGAACAGAAGAACCCAAGAATGTGTTCTAGCCCCCCCCCCTCCCTTATACCTTTGGGTCGAGGGAGGCGAAAAGAACTCAATAACTCGCATATAAGCTTTCTTCAACCTGCATACTTGCAAGAATCAGGTAAACAGAAAAGAATTACTATCACTTACTACACACTAGCAAGAACAAGGTAAACCAGCACACATACACAATACCACATTGCCAAATACTCACATACGTTTATTTCTTACACATGCATATTCACACGGAATCTACAACTGTTAAAATGTTTTTGACGAATAGCGAGGGTATGACTCCAGTGATTTTGACGATCGTTTTTATAACCACAGTTACAACAATCAACCAATCAGAAGCTTCAAAAGTTATTATAAAAAAATATTGAATTTTGGATCAAATCAGTTCGCAGTCGGCTTCTGTCTCAAAATGACTCAGGATCGGGGCTGCATTGATTCTTCGCCGCCATCTTTGCTACTAAGAATTTACTCAACACTCAAAATCGTGACTGCATTGATTCTTTGCTGATTTGATTTACTGCCGCCATCTTTGTTTAACATAATGTCTCAACACTTAATAACAACATGTTGGGCCTACATGTTAATGCGTATGTAAGCGTGTACTGCGTTAGATTGCTAATTGAAAATAATTTTCATATTCTTATTCCTTGTGACGTTCTTGAATTTTTGAGATGAGGATTGGTTATTGGTATTATTATTCATCGGACTACTGTTCTCATCTTGAGTGTGATTTTCACAACGTTCCGGTCGATATAACCTCCGACCTTCTTCATGTGTATCTTGTTGAACTCGGGAATTCGGACAGAATTTCGAGCGGAACTCTTTAATTACTTCACGGGAGTAGCATGCTCTTGTTTCGTCAGCCATGACTGGATAGAGGTCCTAAGTAATTCGCAATTGTATATTTCGGTCGTCCACACTGAGCATTGAACCTTCAACCTTCAGGAGAATATCACTTTCACAATTACTCTAACCACAGGTCCTTGCGGACAATTCTAGTACAAATTTTAGGAGCCTTAAACCTACTTTTGTATTTCTAGTTGTAAATATCAGCATTTATTACTAATTATTACTAATTATTACTATATATATATATATATATATATATATATATATATATATATATATATATATATATTATTTCTGGTATAAAAATTGTTGTGTTTGTAAGAATCATATCATTTGTTGCTTGTTATACGAATTAGCAAGAACACCATGTATGAGCATTAAACTATTTTTTAATAATAGCACAAGCCGAGCACGTGGGGTCCCCCTCTTTGGATGAAAAATTACTTTCACCGTAACTAATGTTTGTACAAAATTGAAAAAAAAAAAAAAATCAAAAAGTGGTTATTGAGAAAAGTGTGAACAAACGAACGGACAAATGATTTTTGTGGGGGCAATTTTACCCCTATAATGACCCCTAGAAGGGGACAACCAGAGTTATCCCGGAAAATCCGTTCTGGCAAAAATTTACCTTTCCTTCTCCTAGATAGTTTCTCCCTCTTTGATAAAGTTAAAAAAAAAGTCTCCAATCTAATAGGCCCCACTTTGTCAACTAAGCTCCAACCCCTGTCCCATTGCTGCAATGTTGCATCTATGTGCCTGTTTTACAAATATTTTAATGGAATGTGTTCTGATGAACTCTTAGACCAACATATCCCCGACAAATGCACATAGCAACAAAATCTCACCTCTTCACTGTTGAGATCTCTAAATGTTAGAAAATTTTCTACTCTAATTGTTTCTTCCCTCGAGCAGCTAGACTTTGGAATTCCCTTCCTGCTACCTACTTCCCTGATTCTACTGATATGCAGAAGTTTAAATGTAACGTAAAATCTTTTTCTAGGCATGGTCCCAAATAGTAGCTCCTTACATCCAAGTGGCGATATGACTTGTTAGGGGGTGAACGTGAGTTAAAAAAAAAAAAAAAAAGAAAGGTAGTGGGGGCCCAGGATTGACCAGGTAGCTACAGTTATGCATAACAGTAAAACCGTGAAACTGAGGGCTGGTTGTTAGAAAACTTCGTCAACCATATTTCACCTGACATCTGTTTGTGTTTGAAAATTGGTAAGGAGCATCCCACCATCAAAAACAAGGTGTGTGGCAACAAATGTTTGAAAAAACATACTAAGTTCGTTAAATCACCATGAATCATATGTCCAAAAAACGACTCCACCTTCTTTGGTAACGCCAATATATAAGACACTATTTATTTTGTTTTTGTTCAGAAAGGGATTTACCTTTCTTTTACAGCTGGGAATATTTGTTTCTCTAACGCTGTACCAAAACTACAAGAGATATTAAAGAATTGCATAGAACAAAAAAAAAAAAAAAGAAAGAAAAAGGGTTCTTCCATCTGCAACTCATGATGACTTATGTAAAACTGTTTCGCTTTACTGTTGTGTATTGCCCCTCATAATGGATGCCATTAAGAATTGTGTTTCCAAACTCCACCAGGAATTTCGAAAGCATGAGTTGTCTGTTAATTCTTCCGTGCTTACCATTCAGAATTTCTCGAATTTTTCTTAATTCTTAACAGAATTGTAACATGTGATAAGGGAATAATTTTTTCCCCTTTCTCCGATTTTCATTTTGTTTTAATATAGACCCTTTGAATAAGGCCGACATGGCTACCCGACATTGTCCGGGAACAGGGATGACAACATAGATTCTTTTCAAAGGTTTGTGTAACACCTTTCTGTTTCAGCCATAAAAAAGTCTATCTATATTCCTTTATACCTCTCTATCTATCTATCTATCTATCTATCTATCTATCTACCTCTCTATCTATCTATCTGTCTATCTACCTCTCTATCTATCTACCTCTCTATCTCTCTACCTCTCTACCTATCTATCTATCTACCTCTCTATCTCTCTACCTATCTATCTATCTACCTCTCTATCTATCTATCTATCTACCTCTCTATCTATCTATCTCTCTACCTCTCTATATCTATCTACCTCTCTACCTATCTATCTATCTACCTCTCTATCTATCTACCTATCTACCTCTCTATCTATCTATCTCTCTATCTATCTACCTCTCTACCTATCTATCTATTCATTCCTCCTCTCTTTTCTATTGGAAACAGACTAGCGGTATTTATATAAAAAAAAAAGAGGCTACTCATTATAATTTGGGTCAGATATTTTGTTTTTTTGGGGATGGGGGCAATTAATAATTTCTTTTCACCATTTTTTTTTTAAATTATTAATGCATAAGTTCAGTCAACATAGCAATGGAATTTCGGGTACCCTCTGATCCATTCAGGCCTAATAAAAAAAAAAAGGAGGCATTACTTTTCGAACACCTCGCGTATAAAAACATTAAAGGATGACTTCCAACCTATAGTAGAATAGGGACAAAAATGGATGGTCACATTCAATGCTGCCAAGACTAAACTTGTTTTCTTCAATAATTACAAGAAACCTTCTCTGCCACCAATAGCAATGGCCAAAGATTCATTGTCTGAAAATACTTCTTTTAAACTCCTCGGCCTAACGTTCACAGGAAACATGAGTTGGAACAATTACATTGAGAGCATTGAAAGGACTGCTGTGAGGAAGGTAGGCTCTCTCTACCATGCTAGAAAACTACTAACGCCCGAAAGTATCCTGTACCTCTATAAGGCCACCATTCGCCCATGTATGGAGTATTGTTGTCATATTTGGGCTGGTGCATCTGCTACTAGTCTCTCGCTCCTAGACAAGGTCCTCCAAAAGAGAGTCTCAAACTTGAGAGGTCCTGAACTGTCATCTAAGCTTCAGCCTCTGTCACACCGACGTTCTACAAGTATTTTAATGGTGAATGCTCTGACGAACTGCAAGCACTTATGCCCCCACAACGTAAATACCCTCAACAAACCTGACAAACAGCTAAAACCCTAACCCTTCACAGTAGAGATCCCTAGATGTAAGAGAGCTTTCTACTTCAGTAGTTTCTTCCCCAGAATCGCTAGACTTTTGGAATTCCATTCCAGGTCCTTGCTTCCCCAACTGTACTGACATGCAGAAGTTCAAGTGTAACATGAACTGACATCTTGCTGCTCAACTCCCTACATAGTATCCCAGTAGCTTATGTCTCTGATAGTAGCCCCTTACACCAAAGTGGCAATGTGCCTTGTTTGGGGTGAAAATGTAATAAAAAAAACAAATAAAAATATAAGAATATCAAAGTAAATTTTTTTTACAAATAATCAAATCAAACAACTTTTTAAAATAGAATATTTTTTTTAAATATATTTTTTAACCAAACACCATGAATAAATATTTGAAGCATAAAAACTTTTACCAAAATGGCTGGATTCGCAAAAGGTTTGATATGCTGTAAAATGAAACAGATAAAGTATCATGAATAAATATTTAAAAGATATAAAGAACTTGAAGCATTAAAACTTGGTTCTTTCTCGTTATTGTAGCGAAATTCAAAAATTGAAATGTTGATTTTCAAGTGAAACTAATTGCACCTACTGAATTGTCATGTCATGAAAATATCTAAAAATTACGAAAAACGATAAGGTAGAAAATTAATTATTAAGGAAAATAGTTTTCGAAGAAATTGGCAATTTTAGATTACATAATAACTTAAGAGCGAGTATATTAGCAGGGGAGGCGATTCATTTAGGAAAACTGTCAAAAACTTAGACCAATTACAACTATGAGTTATTTCTCTTGTGTTTATGCCACACATGACAAACTAAAATGGCGAAATATGTGCTTTATGTTATATTACAGTCATATTTAATTAATTTGGACACGACAATTTAGTAGATAACATTGCTTATTGTTGAAATTGATAAAAATATTAAGTAGTTATTCAATATTTTTAATGAAAACTCAGTTTTTCGGCTGTCAAATTTCGCTACAATTGTTCCGTATTCACTGTGGGCGGTTGTTCAAAATGCGTTTGTCCAGTCTATATAATTGTCAACAACTACTTTTGATGCTAGTACAAGATAAATACGCACTGATGACGAATAAAATCACAACACAGTTGATCTATAAAAAAAATATATTACTTTTATTTCACACCGACAAATCAGCTTTTGATTATAAATTATTACTGGTGTTTGGATGTTTCTAAAAGGCGCGTGACGAAGGGGGGCGGGCGTGTCGGATGACAGTCGGTAAAGAATTTTGACAGTCTCGGTTCTCTCTGACCGACTTTCTCTTTGTGCCGATTTATTTATATAAACATTCTTTTCCTATTGGAATGTTTACTATTTGCTATTGTCTGTTGTTTCAATTCTTTGACCGATATCTTCTCACATAATATGGAATCTATTTGCATGTATGCAACCCATCGAATGTTTTTCTTCCCAGGGTTGTCTGCCAATATCTAACACAATAACGAATAAGAAAAACCAAAAACTTTTACGAAGATGATTAGAATTAGCATTAAATGACCTGAAAACGGTTGATATGTCGTAGAACGACTAACATGCTTCAAAAATCTAAAAGTACATGAATGCTGGAGTAGTTATTCATACCCAAAACTGGAACTATTTACAAAAATAATGAGGTACTATTTTTTATGGTGAAGTGATTGTAAATATACACTGAAACAAGAGACGTCATCAATGGACGTTTGATAGGATCAATCGATTTCCAATGAGAAAAGTCATCATTAATTCATGATTCGACTCTGCATAACGAATTGGCAACTTTAGGATTTTCATGAGGTTTGTTATATCTGCCCTTCCATTGACTACCAGGCAGACATAATTTCGGCGGGAATGCCAGAACGCTAACTTTGTCAAATTCTTTAAAGCAGAAGCAATTCATATGAATATCACTAAATGAGGATTTCGAAAGCAACAAAACAAATGAAGATTATCATGGTTTTCCTTCATCTGCAATCGAGTCAGATGATCATTCATATTGCAGATAGAAGAAAATGGTATTTCTTGGGTTCGATAATGTTCCACCATTTTTTTTTTTTTTACTCCTATCCATCAAGGCCAGAAGTTTTGTGGAACTATCAGATATTTTATAATTCATATGCAAAACTAGGAAAACAAACGACTGATTGAAACATTTTATGGCTGTAAAAAAGTGCTAAAAATAGGCTTTAGATGATGGATCCCCTTAACGTGAGACATTAAGGGCAAATGTCACATAGCTCACTACACAATTTAGATCATTACCTTTCCAACCAGCCTACATTTGTTAAATTCTAATCAATAATCACTGATATTTTGAACTTACAAAATTGCCAAAATAATAAAAATAGTATATCTATCTATGGATATATCTATACTGGTAGCAAAATTGAATATTGAAATTCTTATATCTTTTATTCTATGGGCCGAAACTACATGAAAATTTACAGACCTTTTGAAGATTATAAGACTTTTCTATGGTTAAATTTTTATGACTTGGTAAAAAAGAACCTATATTTTCAAACCAATAAAATAAGTCCTAATTTGCTTACATCTGTATATATAGTATCCTGGTAGGTAGCCTCAGTTTCGCTGCTTCGGTTGTCTCCCCTGTGGTCTTGAGAGAGGTTTGCAATGAGACATTTCAATGTACGATCATATGTAGGTGATATTGTTGATAGGTAAGTCAATAATATATTTTTAATGATAACAAATGAATAATGTTTAAGACGTGTTGTCATACCCGTACATTTATTTTCTTATCTTTCTTACTTGCAAAAACTGAGTTCCACACTCTACCTATATATGGCTCTAGCTTTCTCACCTGCTCTCTCTAGGATTGTCGAAGGTGAAACAGCAGATGCGGCACAAGAGATGAACAAAATCAGCATCAAAACAACAACAGGTGCCGACAAAACCACAAAACGACAAAATGACGAAATGACGAAAAAAAAAAAAAATACAAACGTAAGTAATATAGGTTGTAGGGTAAGCTTTGCTCCAAAGTTTCTATTTATTTTTCTGATTTTAGATTGGAGTTTATTTGCATTTGTTTCGCCTTTCACCTGATTATGTGCACTCGCTCCAGAGATTTTGCAGCATCCCGAACGAATGCTGACCAGGTGCAAGTAGCAGATACAAGAGTGAACTAATCATGTTTTTTTTTTTTTTTTTTTTTTTTTTTTACACAGTGATCACCACTTATCAAGGCCCGGAAGCCACTCAGGGATAAGGGTTATTGCAAGTACATTACGTTAGTGAGGAGATTTGCTGATATGTTTACTTAAGGGGGCGGTTCATTAGGAATTTGTTAACATTGGACTTGAAGACAACCAAGTTGTAGTCCGGAGGGAAGCAGGCAGACGGAACAGAGTTCCACAGGCGTGCAGTTCTAAGAAAGAAGCTTTGTTCATGGAATCTGCGTTTTGATTTAGGCACAGATATAGAGTGGGGGAAATTTTTCACAGTGGATTCAGCTAGACGGGTGTTTCTCGTGACAAACTCCATCGAGATGCGAATCCAGGCTCGGTATTATGTTTGACTATTTTTAGACAGCAGGAACTTTTACCCTGGCCCCCAAAATCAACAGAGATAAGACCATTCCTGTAATGACCTGGTCCCTGTTGATTGCAGCGTAATGCTAATTCTGTGCACTTCTAGGAGGTCCAACTTTCCAGGTTTTAGAAGAGTTTAGCTTATTGCTAATCGATTGAGACCCCTTCACTGGAGAATACCGAAGGAGGTTGCCCAAACACATTTTTTCCAGGTCAGAGTGCCCCTCCCAGGAGCAACTGACTGCTCAATCTTACTTTCCGACTCTTGTGTCTAAGTTCTTGTGGTGGGAAAGAACTAAAAACCTCCAATTAACTTCTGTATCATTTTTTGTTGTTGTTGTTGCATTTTACGGTATATCAACCCTTTTTATGTTATTTCATGTCTAAACTTCATTTTATTTTTTACTAATGGTCACTGCTCATTAAGACCCGGGGGCCATTTATATATATATATACATACTTGTTTATTGTTATATAAACATGCTCACATCCCGCTGCTACAAACGGCCACTTGTTTCAATCAAACAACAGATATCATCAGACAGCGACTTGACTATTCAAATGTTCATTGAATAATCTGATTATTCAATGAACATTTGAATAGTCAAGTCGCTGCCTGATGATATCTGTTGTTTGATTGAAACAAGTGGCCGTTTGTAGCAGCGGGATGTGAGCATGTTTATATAACAATAAACAAGTATTATCAGCTCTTTTTATTGAGCACTATCTAACAACCTCGTTGAATTCACTAGTCCATTACTTTTGAATAAAAAAAACCCCGAGTATATATATATATATATATATATATATATATATATATAATTACTATAATTATTTTTAATACCTACAGATTTTCGAGAATTATCGGTGCAAGGAGTTACAATTACAGCCACTTGGGAGATTTGAACTCAGCCACGAAGCCATCTCTAATTCCATTGGCAAGGAACAAACCGCACGGCCAACTTTAACCGTGAGAAATGCAGTTAAAATTAATAGTTACATAAATGTCTACATGGCTAGAGTGATCTTATGATCTGTGCATATGAATTATATATATAAAGGTTTACCCTCCTTTCTCTCCTTGTTCATCACGACACCTACTCTTATCTTGAAAAGGCCCGATTTGATTGGCTAAAACAACTTTTCTTGTCCAATCAGCAGACACTTAATTTTGGCATGCTGAATGCAAAAAAAAAAAAAAAAAAAAAAAAAAAAACCCAAAAAACTTTAATATTACTTTTTTCTGAATCTGATAAATAATTTGAATTTGATGACTTAAGAATGAGCATTCAAAAAGCCATTTATATTCCTGGATGTTAAGGAACTCTTTTATTATGGTTGCACATTTTAAAGCCGCAAATACGATTAGTTTTGCAAAGACTTCTCTGTATTACAGTATAATTTAATATCCTTTATCGCTGTCCTGTGTGTCTTTATGTTAAAGTTATAATATTCTATACGCAAAATACTGCCAGAAAAAAAAAAGAGACATACTAGAATTAATTAAAAAAATGTTGTTACGTTATTGATCTTCGATTTTTGAAAAGTACTATAAGTAATATAAAACTACTATATATATATATATATATATATATATATATATATATATATATGGCAATTAAGCTACACAGATTATTCTGTGTGAGAATCGCCCACATGACAGATTCCTTATGTTAAGAATAAATAGGTTTGAAAACACGTTTTAAAGATAGTATCAAGCTGGCCTAATTGTTATCATACTTGCTTCACTGTCTTTCGTTTTTGGTTTTGATCTCAGCTTGAGATTTTTTTTTTACTTACAAGACTTGCATGCACATATCTCACTTCTGTATAAATTAAAATATAATATTTATGCATATTTTATGATTGGGTTAGTATTTAATAAGAGCATAACTTTTATTTATTAAAGTCACAAAAGATTATATATATATATAGAGATATA
The DNA here is from genome assembly GCF_053919585.1 of Euprymna scolopes. Taxonomy (NCBI): domain Eukaryota; kingdom Metazoa; phylum Mollusca; class Cephalopoda; order Sepiida; family Sepiolidae; genus Euprymna; species Euprymna scolopes. The sequence continues at coordinate 5,605,479 of NC_136494.1, read as the reverse complement.
GATATATATATGTGTGTATTATATATATATATATATATGTAATTATTTACTATAATAATTATTAAATACCTAGAGATACTAATGTTTCATCCTTTCGGGAACCTTCAGTGCAGAGTGTCACGATTAACTCCAGTCGATAGATTCGAACCCGGCAACAGAAGCCATCTCTAGCTTCTTTAGCAAGGACTATATCAATGCGGCTACCGTTAACCGCGGTAAATGCTGTTGAATTTTAAACATTTAATTAAATATTTTTAATGTCAGTCAGAATGATCTAATCACTATATGACGATCTGTGCATAAGAGCTGAATTGACCGACTTTTTAATTCAACTGAAAATGCTCAAAGATAAGAAACGAGTTTCTTAAAGGGGCTCACACACACATATATATATATATATATAGGGAGAAAGAAAGATAGACTAGCAGGCTTCCCGGAGTTGCCAGATCATAAAATACGCTTAAATATGATATTTTAATTTATGCAGATTTCATATTTATTATTATAAAGTCAATTCTCTATTGATTATTATATTGTACCTAATATATAGTTGTGATTTCCAAAGTAAAAAAAAAAATATATATATATTTATATATACGACTTGGATGTCATTAGCTGGAATCGAAATCAAAACATCTAGTTCTCCTGCCTCATTAATTACCGTCTGAGCTAAGTTCATACACATGTAAAAACTTTAAAAAGTAACGTTGTTAAACATATAAATGTATATTTACGCGTACATAAAAGATGTTTAGTCAACTTACGCCCTTCAAGTTCCAATTTTTCAATTTTAACCCCATAGCAGCTATTTTTACCGGCTAAAAAAAGAATCAAATTTGTTCCATAAGTCAAAATCCCCTATATATCAAATTTCAAGTCTGTAGACCAAAAATTAACAGAGTAATTTATTAGAGAGCGTTCCTTATACAGACAGACAAGTTCACTTTTATATATATATATATATATATATATATATATATATATTAGCAGGAAGACCCCACGTTGCCCGAGATTTCACTCTTACATTCTTTAATTATCACCGAAATCGTAGTGCACTGGGAGGAAGCTTCACATGCCTCTCTGCAGTGACTTAGTCCACAATAGAGTGTAGTCTATATTGCACTGTAGAGAACCTACTGTTGATTTTATTAACTTATTTTTTTATATATATAATGGCTTAAATTAAAGTTTAAAATGTAAAAGTTAAGTATCGTGATTAATTGTTGTCTAAAGAGAAACATTCATTCCAGACGCGTCCCTGTCATATCAAAGAACCTACTGTTGATTTTATATGCCTGACCTTTCTGCTTGTGTGGTAATAAAACTTCTCAAATGCACTTGTGATATTAGGCTGTGTAAGGTGTTAACTTTGGTCAAAATCACCTGTTCTCTCTTTCATCGGATTATTTCGATTATCAAAGACATTCTGATACAAAACCTATCTAAGAACACTGACAGGCACATAAAGTACATTCGTGTGAAATTTAATAAAAATCGGCCCAGCTGTTTAGGAGTTCATAGGGAACGAACTCACGCACGCAGACAAATTCGTTATATATAATAGTAGGGATTTTTGTGTACACATACATATATGAGAAAGATCCACACACCTGGTATAATGAAAAGTGTCAGTCTTGGTCTGCCTCGTCCCCAGCTGCGTTTATCGCCATAACCAAAATAAATCCAGTCGTAACAAGCCAAGCAAAGTCAAATGATCCAGAAAGCAAGTAAGCAGAAATAAAAACATCATTCGAAAAACATCTCTGCTATGCCATGCTCTGTTGAACGGAACTTTTGCGACTGCCGAGAAACGAAAATGTCGTTCTTGCTTTTCCCGCTTTTACGTCGACTTTCAAAGCAACAGTCGTTGAACATGGATCAACTCAAAGTAAACATTGAATGCAATTGACTATCGCCATCATCTCAACAGGTGGGAGACACCTTCTTCACCTTTCCATCGCTTATCTGGTTCACATTTCAAGGTAGAGAAAAAACTAAACGCATAACCCCAGGATACGGTAGTCCTAGGATACGTTTTTTCAGGTTACGATGTTTTTCCAGACCCTGATTACGGTATTTGTCCCGCCTTACGGTGTTATTTATAATGTTATTTGATTATATGCATGTGTATTATATACTGTACTGTAATTTGTTACTAGTTTTTAATGACGTATCCAGGGTTCTACTGTACTTGATGACACCTATTCCATAGGCCAGATCTTGCTCGTTGAAACAGGTGTGGTGAAGAATTGTGCATTTCAACGTACTTAAAGAAATAAACGGTAAGATGGTCAATATCTTGAAATTTGGGATATACTGTTGTTGTGTGTATATATATATATATATATATATATATATATATATATATATATATATATATATGACAAAAGTCTATATTTAAAAAATAAAAAATAATAATTATAGTAATATATATACTAGCAAAAGTACGCGTCGTTGACTGAGTTCAAAAACAGCCTACAGAAAATGAACTCTGATTTATGAAAGTATGATAGGTTATGAAAAAGAAGGGTTGTAAAGAGATAGCTTCGAATTCGGGGGTATCAAAACCAAAGCAAAATATGATGAAAGTAAAAATAAAATAGATAAACCCCATAATTTATTATACCATACCTGTTCACACTGAAACACTTATCACAATATTCTGTGGATCTATATTAAAAAACCTTGTTAAACTTTGTGACATATTTCCATTCTATGGAGGTCAGGTGCGAACGAACACCCCATAATTTTATTATACCATATTTCTTCAAACTGAAACAATTATCAAAGTATACTTACGCAGATAGATATGAAAAGTCTTTATTAAAGTTTGTGCCTATTTCCATTCTATGGAGGCCAGGCGCGAACGCAGACCCCACAATTTTATTATACCATCCCTATTTAAGTTAAAACATACTTATCAAAGTATTATTATGTACATCTATATCAAAAACACTTGTAAACGTTTTTTTTTTAATTTTTATATTTTTTATTTCCATACTTTGTGAACCAGGCGCGAACGAAGACCCCACAATTTTAATGAACCACCGTTCTGCCAGATCAAACATAACCATTCCTGTGTCTCGATACATCTTCTATCATTATATGTGATCAGTTTTCTATAATAGTCAACCATATAGGAGCCTATTCGTGACCAGACACACACACAGACGTTCAGCTTTATATTAAAATATGTATATTTTAACACTAGGCAACGTTGCCTAGTCTTAAAATATGCTGAAATATTATATTTTAATTCTTGCAGATCTTGTATTTATAATTATAAAGCCAATTCTCTATCGCTTATTATATTGTACCAAATGTATGATAATGCTTTTAAAAATGAAATTAAAAAAAATATGACTTTAATACTATCAACTAGAATCGAAACCAAAACATACATCTTTCCGGCCGTGTTCGTTAGCATATGACCTAAATCTATAGATATACAAAAGCAGAGAAAAAAAAAGAAGAAAAGAAAAGTTATTTGAGCTATAACTGTTAATTAGAACATGCGCAGAATTAAATGGGGATAGTCGACTTACGCCAAGCCAGGGCCAATGTTTTTTTTTATTTTCTTATTTTGACCATTTAGCAGCTATTTTACCAAAAGTGTCCCTCAAGTCCAAATACCTTTTATATCAAGTTTCAAGTCTGGAGACCAAAAATGAAGAGAGGAGTTTGGTAAAGATTTTCCACACACACGTAAGGTGACATATATATATATATATATATATATATATATCTCATCTATTTATCTATAGTTAATGTTATTTATTTATATCATAACGTGCGGATGCTGGTGTCATGAGTTCGATCCTAACCTATGCTGACGAAGTAGAACAGCTTATAGCTCTTTAAAAAACGCGAGGGGAGCGAAAGAAAATACAAATAATAGCGTTTCGAAGTTGTTAATGCCGCTAAAAAACGCCAACAACAAATCTTATATTCAAGCACGTCTGATTGAACATGGCAGAGTTATTCTTTTTTCCGATTTTGAAGGATATCTTTTCCATTCGCCGAGCGGTCTTTTTTTTTTTCAGCTGGCATGTTGTATATTATGGCGCCCAAAACATTGTTGTTCAACCATATTCTTCTCAAGCACTTTCTATCGGTGCATCCGATCGTTGGCGGGAGCTATTGTTGTTGTCGTTTTCTTCAGACGTGCCTGAATAATGACTTGCTGCCAAAGTATTTTTTTTATTTGTTTTTTTTTATTTATTACATTTTCACCCCAAAAAAGGTACATTGCCACTTTGGTGTAGGGGGCTACTATCAGGGGAGACAGCTACTGGGGTACTATGTAGGGATTTGGGCAGCAAGATGTTGGTTCACGTTGCACTTGAACTTCTGCATGTCAGTACAGTTGGGGAAGCAGTGACCTGGAATGGAATTCCAAAGTCTAGCGGTTCTGGGGAAGAAACTACCGGAGTAGAAAGATCTTTTACATCTAGGGATCTCTACAGTGTGGGGGTGGGATTTTGCAGCTTGTCGGGTTTGTCGAGGGTGTTCACGTCGTGGGGGCACAAGTGCTTGCAGTTCATCAGAGCATTCACCATTAAAATACTTGTAGAACAGGCAGAGGGATGCAACATTTCGTCGATGGGACAGAGGCTGAAGCTTAGATGCCAGTTTAGGGCCTATCAGTATACAAATATATATATATATATATATATATATATATATATATATATATAGTCTAAAGAAGCTTTGAATAAAAAAAAATGCAAAAATAAAAATAAACAATGTAGTTTAAATTCCCGGAAGGAAAAAAAAAAAATTAACTTTAACCTATCGCAGATTTAGCACCTACATAATCCGACTTATAAAAATTTTATAATTGACAAAAGAGAATTCATTTATATAAGGATGGAAAAAAAGGCCTTAACTAAAATTGTTAAATAGAAATAGACTTAGCACTTCAAGTCCAATGTTAACAAATTCCTAGTGAACCGCCCCCTTAAGTAAACACTTCAGCAAATCTCCTCACTAACTTAATGTACTTGCAATAACCCTTATCCCTGAGTGGCTTCCGGGCCTTGATAAGTGGTGATCACTGTGTAAAAAAAAAAAAAATATTTTGCAAAGGCAAGATACGTTACTTTTCTAGCTAATTGGATAATTTTTAGTGTTTTTATTGGGTTTGTGCTACTGTATATATAGATTCGACAAAGTTGTCAAAAAACAAATGTATAACAAATATTATCAAAGGCAAGATATGTTACTTTATTACCAAACTGGATAGTTTTTTAAATGTAAAATGTTTATTTGGCTCGAAAAACACAGCGTTTACCGCTATATTTGCAAATTACAAATGGTGGCAGACTCTGTGTTAAACAAGTTAAGTTTGGGAAAATGAGTTAAAACTAAAACACGATACAAAATACTGTTAAAAACCACCGAATATATGTAAGCCTATGTCACGGTAACATATATTGAGTGAGTTCCTGACAGTATTTTGTATAGTTTTTTAGTTTTAACTCATTTTCCCAAACTTAATGTGTTCAACAGAGTCTGCCGCCATTTGTATTTTTCAAATATACCGATAAACACTGTATGTTTTCGAACCGATTAAACATTTTACACGAAATAAAAACACTAAAATCTTATCCAGTTAGGTAGAAAAGTAACTTATCTTGCCTTTGATAACGTTTGTTATATTTATTTTTCGACAACTTTTTCGTATCTGTGTTTAGTAATGCAAACCCGTTTTATTTAATGTAACGTTTAGTCAGCTCGAAAAACAGTGTTTATCGGTGTATTTGAAAAATACAAATGCTGGTGGACACTGTTGATTATGTTAAGTTTGGGAAAATGAGTTAAAACTAAAAAAACTATACAAAGTACTGTCAGAAACCCACTGAATATGTCAGCCTACATCCTGATAACATATAATCTGTGGGTTTCTGACGCTGTTTTGTGTAGTTTTTTAGTTTTTAACTGATTTTCTTAAACTTAACGTATTCAACAGAGTCCGCGACCTTTTGTCTTTTTCAAATACATCGATAAACACTGTATGTTTTTTGAGCCGATTAAACATTTTACATTAAAAAAAAAGAATACTAAAAAATTATCCAGTTAGGTAGAAACGTAATTTACCTTACCTCTGCTTTCATTTATTTGTTTTTGGACAACTTTTTCGAATCTGTGTATAGTAACCACCCCTCACCGAAATATTAATTAAAAACTCATTTTTTAATACAAAACAAAAAAAAAATCGATTTAGCGTTTCAACATTTTCCACTGATTGCTGGTCGAGCCCAAGCCATGATTGATGGAAACTCCTCAGGATCCTGGTCAGATTCTGCAAGAGTACCGTTTTTTTTTTTTTTCATTTTTGTATTTTTTTTTTTTATACTTTTAGAGTGAATTTCTGTACTAAGAATATAAGAAACATGCATTTTCTCTTTTTATTAGATTTTTCCATTACACCAAATTGAGCCACAGCAACGCGTGGCAGTGTACAGCTAGCAGAAATTTTATATATATATATATATATATATATATATATATGTCTCGAAATCAATTGTTTTATATGTTGGGTTCAACGCACATACGTTTAAAAAATGAAAAAAATTAAAAAAGACAACGTTTTTCTTTGTCAAGGAGCTGTAAATTCATGAATGTGATGGCAAGGAATAAACGCTGGCCAAGATACAACATTATCAACGTTTCTCATTTTTATTATTTTACTTATTTCGAAACATTGGGTGGGGGGGACAAACTGCGGAGGATTGCTCGAAATATCAAAATAAAATACAACTAATAATAGGAAATCCACTGTTTGAAAAGCACTCGATATTAGGAATTTAAAATTAAACGGTTGACGTACCAGGAGTTACCTCCCCCACCATGGCACGTAAGAAGAAAAAAGAAACTGTCTGTATTTCTTGAATAAGAATATTTTATATTCGAATATTTGAAAAAAATTCAATTTTATTTTAATAAATGGAAATGTTTCCTAAACTCCATTTTGCACCCGTCTGGTCTTTCAAGTGCTAACTTTTAAATTCAAAATATAACTTATTAAAATCACCAACAATATCGTTTTTATGCTTCTTACACCACCAATAACCCTGGAAATACTCCTCTAGAAGCATATGTGGAATAACATATAAATTTACAAACACACACATATATAATTATTTCCACAGCCAAACAATGTCGCAGCTTACAAGAGCTATGGCAGTCAACGAACCGGAATAATATATATATATATATATATATATATATATATATATATATATATATATATATATATATATATATTATTTTACTTATAAAATAGTAATCTACGGACATGCATGTTTCGAGCTCCTACCTCTCGTCAGCATAGCTTGACTGTTTTTAGGAATCGAGCCTGAAACCATATGTATTAGGGTCTAGTGCGTTAACCGTTATGCCACAAAGTTCTAGATCACTTTATGTGTTATTTTTATTGCTCATGTAAGGGCATAAAATGGCGTCTTTATGTGTGCTTGGAATTCAATTGTGTTTTTTTTTTTAGGAGGGGCGGGGCCCTATAAACACCCCAATAAGTGTTTTTTTCGTTATTCTAATTTTTTCTGCAAATATAAAAAAGAAAAAAAAAAAAAAAAAAGAAAAAAAAGAAGAAAAAAAAAGAAAAGAAAAAGAATTTCCAACTGTTCTCTAAAGAATATGCATTTGCAGCTGATGAGTTCTTTGGTAGACTGCCACTATTCAACGAAGCACGTGCAAGATCTCCGTCATAAAAGCATGAATAAAATATTATGAGTGTAAATTAAATACATCTTGCTTGGAATGATAACTAACGATATATATATATATATATATATATATATATATTAATTGATAATTAAATTTTCAAAATATATATGTCGCTTGCCATCTGTAACGAAGAGAAATTATTCTCAACTAGCATGATGGTAAAATGCTCTTTGGTATAAATAATTCATTTTGTTCAAAAGTATCGCAAATTGAAATAAATGACATCTCTCTCTTTCTCATGTATATTTCCGTAATATTTTTTTTAATGACACAGCCTTAGTTTTTTTCATACCAAGTCGGGGATACATCCTCGCCAGCAGTCCAGCAGAAGCTGGATCATTTTTGAGTAGGTGATTATCTTGCATCTGTCAGACTGAGGTATGGTTTTTGTGAAGTTCTAGAAGTTCCACTCTTTTTGAAAAAAAAATTAGCTTATTGCTACTAATTGCTTGAGTCCTCCTTTCAGAAAATACCAACGAGGCTGCTCAGGCAGTTTTGACGGCTTTAGTGCGCACACCTCTTGTGTGTTCGCTTTTCAACCCCCATCTTGCGACCTTGAGTCCTCTATTGCCACGATGGAGAGGGGTAAATACCAGCTGATGATAATAAAAATATTTTCGGGAAATTTAATCGACTATCTGTAAACCGAATTATTTAGACATTAATTGTTAACCTCATTTGCGATTGTAATATGTAAATTCCTCTGTATGTATGTACGTATGTGTGTCAACATTAGTTCTACGTACATCATTTCTGAATGCGTCACAGTACCAATCCATCCTCAGCTGCTCACCATCCCAGCATCCCACGAGCACTGATCCTACAAACCCACTCAATAATAACCAGTTCTTCATAGCAGAGCGAACTCAGCGTGCAAAGTAGATTAAAACGTTCATGTTTGTAACCAATAAAAATAACGGTGGAATGCACCAAAAACGTTCGCTGAGTTGTTTTCTGGGAGGAGCAACACAGATGGCATCATTAAACGGTACCATACAAGTTGACCTTAAAAAAGCGCGAACTATCAAATGTTCTGATTTTTTCTTTTCTTTTTTTTTTGGGGGGGGGGGGGTAAATAGAGAGTTAATGCAAGTTTCGTGAAATTCATTTTAAAATTGAGAGCGCTCAGAGTGTCTGCAGAAGGTTATAGTCAAGATTGCCTGCTCTTTTTGACTTCCAGTTTCTGTTCTGCAGACAGGACGATGGCGACAAGCAAGATATGGTCCCTTCTGATTTATGATTAGCTTCTTCTCAGATAAAATTATCCCCCTTCCCCATTTTCCCCATGTTAAGAATGGCTTTCTTGTCCACTTGGCATCTAGTGAAATTGTTTTCTGGGAGAAACAACACAAATGGCACCATTAAACGATACCATGCAATTCAACCCTAAAAAAGTATGAGATATTAAATATTATGGATTTGGGAAGAAGGGGGCGCTGAAATAGAGCGTCGATGCAACTTTTTTCTTTTTTCTACAAGGGAATCAATTACTTATCAAGGCCTGAAAGACATTCGAGGATAAGGATTAAGTGTTAGGTGGTCAGTGAGATAACATACTGATCGTTAGTGGTGAAAACTGGATAGAATTTTATTATTTATGAGGACGGCTCAACAAGAACTTGTTTACATTGGACTTGAAGACGACTGTTATACCAAGCACTGGATAAGGCAGGGGAGGGGGAGGACAGTAGCCCTAGATATATCTAAGGCTTTTGACAGGACATGGCACGATGGTATTCTCATGAAAATAAAATCCTATGGTATTACTGGACGAATGCTTAGCATAATTAAGTCTTTAAATGAAAGAAGAATTCAGGTTGTCCTCGATTAGCGTACGTCCAAAAAATTTGATACAAATGTGGGTGTACCTCAGGGATCGATCGTTGGACCTTTATTATTTCTGATATTCATAAATGACATACCTGATAAAATTGTCTCCGAGATGAGTATATTTGCCGACAACATCACGCTCTATAGCAGGAACGTTGGGAAAACTAAACAACACATATCTATGGTAATGGCCGAAACCCTAGAGGAAGACCTTCAGTCTATAGTGGAATGGGATAAAAAATGGATGGTGACATTCAACGCTGCTAAGACAAAGCTCGTTTTCATTAATAATTACATCAAATCTTTACCAACCACCAATAGCTATGGCTAAAGATACATTGCCTGAAAGTACTTCGTTCAAGCTCCTTGACAGACCAAAGAAAATGCTATTGCAAATATGAGCATGACAGACCAAAGAAAATGCTATTTCAAATTTGAGTATGACAGACCAGAGAAAATGCTATTTCAAATTTGAGCATGACAGACCAAAGAAAATGTTATTACAAATGTAAGCATGACAGACCAAAGAAAATACTATTACAAATTTGAGCATGACAGACCAAAGAAAATGCTATTTCAAAGTTGAGCATGAAAGTACAAAGAAAATGCTATTTCTAATTTGAGCATGACAGACCAAAGAAAATACTATTAAAAATTTGAGCATGACAGACCAAAGAAAATGCTATTTCAAACTTAAGCATGGCATATCGTGTGAACATAAACAATTATTACTTTTTCAGTTACTTTATGTAAGAGTAAAAGCTGAGGAGGCCTCCAGAGTACTATTGAAAGCATCTTTTCTGACGCCACCTCTTCCTCTCAGCTGGTTGGTGTGTTCATAGGAAAGTAGCGCCAGCCCTGTCTACAGATCGATGTTTTTTTTGTTTTGTTTTTTTTTGCAGGAAACCGCAGTAAAATCAGAAACAATTAGGAAATGATTTCTGAAGATTTCCAGCAAAGAATGATCTGTTTTGCTGTAGATGCAAAAAGAATTTGGATTTTGCATCAAAAATATGTGCGCTTGAAATATGATATGGAAGGTCTGGATGCTCAAGCAGGTTGTTGCCAAATGAAGAAGATTGGAATAATGCCAAAGACATCTGTGATAAAGTAAGAGATGCTTGGTTGGCAATAAGAGAGAGAGAGAGAGAGAGAGAGAGAGAGAGAGAGAGAGAGAGAGAGAGAGAGAGAGAGAAAGAGAGAGAGAGAGAGATCGAAAGGTAGAGTAAAAAGGAGAGAGGAAAGACAGAAAAAGAGGGGGAGAAAAAAGAGAGCGAAAGGGAGAGAGAAGGAAAGAAAGAAAATAAAAATGCAGGAATAAGAGCATGAATGAAAAATAAAGAGGGGGAGAGAGAAAGAAAGGGAGAGAAGAAAAAGGGAAAGAGAAAGAAAGGGAGAGAGAAGGAAAGGGAGAAAGAAAGAAAGAAATGAGGGAGAGAAAAAGAGAGAGAATGAAACCGCATGAATAAAAGAGAAAGGGAAAGAAAGAGGAAGAGAGTGAGAAAAGAGAAAGAGACAGAGAGAGGAGCAGATCGAAAAAGAAAGAATGAAAATGCAAGGAAAAGACTTTTTTTATTTTATTCATTTCTTTGATTTTATTTATATTTTTTATTTTATTCATTTTTTTTTATTCATTTCTTTTATTTTATTTATATTTTTTATTTTATTCATTTATTTTATTTTATTTATATTTTTTATTTTATTCATATTTTTATTTTATTCATTTCTTTTATTTTATTTATATTTTTTATTTTATTCATTTCTTTGATTTTATTTATATTTTTTATTTTATTCATATTTTTATTTTATTCATTTCTTTTATTTTATTTATATTTTTTATTTTATTCATTTATTTTATTTTATTTATATTTTTTATTTTATTCATATTTTTATTTTATTCATTTCTTTTATTTTATTTATATTTTTTATTTTATTCATTTATTTTATTTTATTTATATTTTTTATTTTATTCATATTTTTATTTTATTCATTTCTTTTATTTTATTTATATTTTTTATTTTATTCATTTATTTTATTTTATTTATATTTTTTATTTTATTCATATTTTTATTTTATTCATTTCTTTTATTTATATTTTTTATTTTATTCATTTCTTTTATATTTTATTCATGTTTTGTTTCCTTTTTTCTTCCTTTTTACTCTCATATCTTTCTTTTTTATTTATCTTTTTTTGTTGTTTTCATTCTCCTTTTCTTTGTTCTTTTGTCCTATTTCCCCCGTCCTATAAAAATTTGTCCCATTTTTATTTTTCTTCTTCTTCCTCTTTTCTTTTTCTTCTTTTACTTCTTTTGTCCCGTTTTCTTTTTATTTTACTGTTCTCCCTCTTTTTCTCTTCCTCTTTAGTTTCTCTCCTTCCTTGTTCATTTCCCTTTCTTTTACGCCCCTCCCTTCACTTCCTCCTCCTTAATCACTCTCTCTCACTTTCTCCTCCCCCTTCATTTGGATCCCTTACTGTTTTATTCTTCTATTCTTCCGCTTCCCTCTCCTCTTTTTTTAAATTCCTCCTTTCTTCTCTCCCCTTCCACCATTTCTCACCCCACCCCTTTGATATCTTTATACTTCCTCCTTCTTTAAAGTTTATTACATCTTGTTATTTGTTTGGTTTTTGTTTACCTGTCCCTGTCTTAGCGTAGATGATTCACTTTCTCATATGTAGAAACTTTTTTTTTTTTTTTACCAAAAGCCCTCTTCATGAAATATTTAGAGAAAGCAGACTCCAAGACTGACATTCTTTCTGAAAAAAAAAAAAATAAATAAATAAAAAGAAAGACACCCCTCCCACCCGATGCGTGCATGTGGGAGTGTGTGTGTGTGTGTGGGGAGGGGGTAGAGGATATAGTACTTGAACAAGTACTTAAAAAAAGAAAAAAGATTACATTTTAATGACCAATTTTGTGCTCTTAAAATCTTTGATGCTCAGAAAACTCAATATTAAAACCAAGATTTGATTATAGATTTTATTTCCGACAGAAAAAACGAATTCACTTTTCAACATAACTTCTTTTTTTAACCACAAAATCATTTTTTTTTTTAATTCATTAATTTATTTCGGACAAAGGATATTGATTAATCATGCTCCAATAAAGTTCCTATTTACTTGCTTCCCCACGAGGGCAGACTTAGACACAAGGTCGGCTTTTAATGTAGGAAAAATCCAGCTTCCCAAAATGGAGCATTCTAGATGCTGATTTTAAAGCATAAGTTATTGAAAAATGTAGTACAATACATATAATAGAAAAATTATTGTGTGTGTATATTGTTTTTGATTCCCGAAAACAGTGTTTCATGGTGTGTATATTATCTGGTTATTATACAAGCATTATTGGCTATATATGTGTTGCCAAGGTCGCTGGAAAGATGGTGGGATCCTTCTACCGCTCCAGAAGATGTCTCACTACTGATGCAATTCTCTATCTATATAAAAGCCAAGTATATCCAATGATGGAATACTGCTGCCATATCTGGGCAGGAGCTGCTAAAAACAGCCTATCCTGCCTTGACAGAGTACAAAATATACTTCGTGCTTTAGTGGGGGATGCCCTTTTCTCTTCCCTGCAACCTCTCTCCCACAGAAGAGACGTTGCGAGCCTATCCTTGTTTTATCATCATTTCCATGGCAGGTGCTCGTCTGAACTCCAATCTCTGGTCCCCCCTCGCCAATCTTTCACGAAAAACACCCGTCTAGCTGAATCCACTTTGAAAAATTTCCCCACTCTATATCCGTACCTAAAGCAAAACGCGGATTCCATGAACAAAGCTTCTTTCTTAGAACTGCACGCCTGTGGAACTCTGTTCCGTCTGCCTGCTTCCCTCCTGACTACAACTTGAATGTCTTCAAGTCCAACGTTAACAAATTCCTAATGAACCGCCCCTTTAAGTAAACACTTCATCAAATCTCCACACTAACTTAATGTACTTGCAATAATCCTTATCCCTGAGTGGCTTCCGGGCCTTGATAAGTGGTGATCACTGTGTAAAAAAAAAAAAAAAATGTGCATACATTATTGGTTGCATATATGCATAAATTTTTCAGTGGAGTTGCAATTCAGGGACAACACTTCATCAAACCCCCCCAAAATCGATATTGAAACGGGTGTCACGATTACATTGGCACCTTCCACATAAAGAACTCCGGAGATTTATTAAACAAGATAAAAAACATTGATATACATGACAAAACTATACACAGCTTAGATATAACACCATTATATACTAATGTCCCCATTAAAGAATATTTAAATGTACTTTATAAACACCTAAAATAATCAATCATTAACTTACCATTTCCTCCCGACACTTTTATAGAAAAATTAGCAGACTTATAACTCACATGACTATTAGACTGCCTTTTCTTAGAATTCCTTGAATCTGGTCCTTTCAAATTTAGATTACCTCCAAACACAGAATATTTGTGATACATTGACGACATTTTAATTTTTCTGCCTGAAAACACGCATATAGATAATATTAAAGACAAATTAGATTCAGTCGAACCCTCCATAAAGTTCACCTATGAAACAGAAAACAATCACTCATTACCTTTTCTAGACATACTTATTATAAAATCCAATAATAAACTATCCTTCAAATTTCATCGCAAAACTACACACAAAATGATTACGTACATTTCTATTCACACCATAATAAAAAAATATAATAAAAACAAATATGATAATTGATTTCTTCCTACGTGAATTCAGAATTTGCAGTCCTGAATATCTGGACGAAGAATTCAAATACCTAACAAATATTTTGAAAACCTTGCAACATCCCACATATTTCATATTGAATGCTGAGCGAAAAGCCACACAAATATTTTCAGGATAAATAATCAAAAATCATACACCAGACCTTTTCTCTCATAAACAGGCATCACTTTTACCTACACACACTAATGATACAATAATTTGCAACACACTAAACAAACTAGGAATTCCAATCACACAAACCACATCACAAACTATAAGACAAATATTAAAAACTACAAAACATCTCCAAACCAAACCAGTTTCCAATGGAGGCATATACACTATTCCTTACCAAAATTGCTATCATAAATACGTTGGTGAAACCCAGCGTAAGTTAGAAAAAAGGCTCAATGAACATAAAAGAGATATAAAAAATAGCAATTCTCTAAGTGCACTATTCTCTCATTCATTGCAGCATAATCACACCTTTGACTTTAAACAAGGAAAAATAGTTCAATTTATTTCAAATAAACCGTGCCGGAGACTTCTTGACTCAGCGTTTATCGCTAATTCAAGCACAATTAAACAATGTGAAGGTTTCTATAATGTAGCGCCATTAATAAGTAAACTTTTATTAACAGAACATTATTTAATTGTAGATACAGGCTTACCTTCTCACACCATAGAAACACCCCGGTAATAATAATTACTACATATAATCTCAGTCAATAAATTACATGACAAAAACACACTCATTTCATTTCTGTTACACACCTATATGTGAATTTTAACGGACATAGTTAATATTCTTTCTGGAAGAAACTGTCATAACGTTTAAAAATATATTAACGGCTATATAATGTCATTAAAAATATATTAACGGCTATATAATGTCATTAAAAATATATTAACGGCTATATAATGTCATTAAAAATCTCCCTCTTAAACCACGCAAGCTCCCCCCCCCCACCGCTATTATTTTTTTTTAATTTCCAACGTCTTTTTCCGTTTCTGAAACGGAACAGCGTCACACTTTTCACAAAAAAATTTTCACATATTTCTACTGGTGTTTTTGTTTTCTTAATTTCATTCATTCATTCAGAAGTCTTGAAATAAAGACAAAACGTTGATGAACACAACTCGGTTTGTTCCTTTTTATTTCTCTATTTCCATTATTACTCATCATATATATATATATATATATATATATATATATATATATATATATATATATATATATATATATAATGCCTGCCCCTTTAAGAACTGAGTTCTTATTGTCGAGCATTTTATGTTGAAATGAAATAAGTCGGTCACTTAAGCTTACGTGCGCAGATAATGATGTCATAATCACATGATCATTCTCGATCTTCTTAAATGACATTTACGATTTATATAAATGTTAATTTCAACTATATTCTCGTTGCTGTTAACGTTGGCCGAGTGGTGTGTTTCTTGTTAATGGAGTCAAAAATAGCTTTGTGGCTAGGTTCGAATCTCCCAACTGGCGGTAATCGTGACTCCCTGCACTGATATATAATTATAGTAGAGTATATAATATAATTAGAGTAATTATATATATATATGACCTTTGTCTGCCTGTCCGTCTGAAGAACGGTCTCTACCAAACACCTCTGTCAATTTTTGTCTACATACTTGAAACTTGATATATAGAGGAGTTAGACCTATAGAACAAATTCGATTTAGTCTTTAGAATTTCTGTTAAGGGGTCAAAATTGAAAAAGAAAAATGAAACTTAGTAAACGTAAGTTGACTTAAAGTGTTCTAGTATACATGTGCAAATATACATTTATATACATTAAAGTTGGTTAAATCTTAACGTTTTCTTATCTATCTTACGATAGTTCAAATGATAACGACTAAGGTTGGAGCACTAATTACTCTTGACATATTAAAGGTCTTCGATAAATTATGGCATAAAGGTCTACTTCACAAAATCTCCAGCTACGGTATAGCTGGAAATGTTTTCTCAGTTATTAGATTATTTCTCTCTGATAGGTTCATAAAAGTAGTGGTTGATGAACAGAAATCAGAAGCCCACAGTATTAATGCTGGAGTCCCTCAGGGGTCCATCCTGTGTTCAACTCTCTTCCTTATCTACATCAATGATCTTCCAAATCAAACCTTAAGATCATTCGTAGACATTTATGCTGAGGACACTACCATCTATGATAGCACATCAAAGGCTGTGAACGACCAAATTCTCTCTGATTCTCTATCTTCTGATCTTGAGTGCATGGTGCAATGGAGAAAGAAGTGACTGGTTACTTTTAATGCATCTAAAACCAAGTTTCTATCTTTACATCATCAATGCTCTGATACTCATCTGGCATTAATTGAAATGAATAGCTCTCGTCTTGAGTAGGCTCCATGTCTTGATAAGCTTCTGGGCTGGACCTTTACTCTTGATATGAAATAGAACGCGTACATAAAATCTGTTGTTAAGGCCGCTGGAAAAATGGTAGGATTCTTCTATCGATCCAGTAGATATCTCACTGCTGATGCTATTCTCTACCTATATAAGAGCCAGGTACATCCAAGGATGGAGTATTGTTGCCACATCTGAGCAGGAGCTGCGAGAAAGGGATTATCCTGCCTTAACAAAGTTCAAAATAAACTTTGTAGTCTCGTAGGGGATGCCCTTTTCTATTCCCTGCAACCTCTTTCTCACAGAAGAGACATTGCGAATCTGTATCTGCTTTATCGTTATTTTCATGGCAAGTGCTCGTCTGAGCTCCAATCTATGATCCCCTCTTACTAAACTTTCAAGAACAACACTCGTCTAGCTGAAACTACTATCAATAATTTCTCCCACTCTTTATCTGTGCCTAAACCTAAACGTAGATTCCATGAACAAAGTTTCTTTCTAAGAACTGCACACCTGTGGAACTCTTGTTTACCAGCTTTCCAGCTGACTACAATATGGCCATCTTCAAGTTCAATGTAAACAAGTTCTTGATGAGCCGTTCCCCTTAAGTAATCCAATTTATAAAACTTACACTAACGATTACTATGATATTGTCCCATTGACTACTGTTCACTCTTTAACCCTTATCCTCAAGTGACCTCTGGGTCTTGATAAGTGATGACCTCTATGGGGGAAAAATGTGTTTAGAATTTAAATATGTGTGAATGCGTTTAGAATTTAAATATGTGTGAATGTGTTTAGAATTTAAATATGTGTGAATGTGTTTAGAATTTAAATATGTGTGAATGTGTTCAGAATTTAAATATGTGTGAATGTGTTTAGAATTTAAATATGTGTGAATGTGTTTAGAATTTAAATATGTGTGAATGTGTTTAGAATTTAAATATGTGTGAATGTGTTAAGAATTTAAATATGTGCGAATGTGTTCAAAATTTAACAATGTTGTTAACCATTTAGCTACCGTCACACATGTTTGAATTCTAAACATCATGTTCTCATCTGAAAGAGGGAATGAAAACCTTTTCCAAGTCAGACACACACCCACGTATTTGCAAGCAATGCACTTGTGTTTTTCTTGTACTCAAACCAATCATCCTGAAGAAGTCTTTTAAATGAAGACGAAACGTTGATGAACTCACAAATGATTTATGTTTTCATTTTTATTTCCATATGCAATTCTTACAACTAAGTACCTTAGAGCTGAGAGGAGAAAAGATAACGAAACATCAAAGTCTTATGTACGACATGAAAAGAAATTGGAACCTTAGGAAGATCTCCATCATTTCAGTAATAACAACCGGTTTCATGAAAAGAATTTTAAAAATCTACCTGGCAAATATACCCAGTGAATCAAGTGCAAAAGAGAAATAAACAATTTCGATTAAAAGAACGGTTAGAATCTTTAAAAAGATCTCTCAGTTGGAATGTATGAGATATTGGGTGAATGTCTGGCATCTGGTAGGATGCCCCATCCCCAGTTTACAAAATTTTTTTTCAAGTGAAAACCGATAATTTAAATGAAAATAATATTGACAAATATACATATATATGTACACGCACACATTATATATATATATATATATATATATATATATATATATATATATATATATATATATATATATATATATATATATTAGACTTTTAGTCCATTAAAAACAGGCAAAAAATTATAGCTCATTGACTTAGAATGAGTAATTTTATGCCGAATTGATAGTTTAATATGGTTAAATTTGTGCTCATTTTTTCTTTTATTAAATACTAATCATTATTAATCTCTAAGTGTGCACCAAACAGATACCATCATACTAAGTACGCTGCACCTCATCACAGTAAAGGCACATACAAAATTTCAGCTAGAAAGGTCCACCCTCCCAAGCTTTGCCTTCTCACCCTTCAGAGAAAAACTTCCAGAGTAAATGTGGTATTGTGGCGACTAATACCTATTAATCCATTACTGTGCATCGAACGGATACCATAATACTTAGTTCGTTGTGTTTTATCATGACAAAGATCCATGCAAAATTTCAGCCAGATCGGCTTAGTAGTTTCTTGGAAAAGGTGGAACGGAGAGACTAAGAGAAACATAATAGGGACCGATATTAAGATTTTGCAACGTTTTGAAGCATTAATCGCGCATCAGTACAATTAATGTATTCTTCAGCTGGCATAACCATTTTGAACTTCCGATGAAGAGGAACGAAGTTGAGTTTCACTGTTTATCCGTTTCGATAATTACTTTCTCGAAAACCGTTTGGGTGGAACATCAATCGTTCTTGGGTTCGTTGATCTACCACAGAGTCAGTTTTGTTTGTGTGTGGCAGTTCAATTGTTTTGATCCTGGGACTATTAAAAAAAAAAAAAACAAACAAAACAAACAAGTGTATGTCCAGCTTATAGGCATATCCGGTGTTGCCCGGGAAAAGAAGGAAGAAATCTGTGTCCTCTATCACACACAATTGAAATGCATCGTTGTAATAAAATGTAATTTCCATATCTTACAAATATCTTGAAAACAGAACTATTAAACCTAACCTCATCTCAACCACGTCTCTGTAGCGTTTTTTTTTGTTTTTTGTTTTTTTTACAAAACCAAATTTAGAAGATAGATAAGAAACCGAAATTAATTCCAAAACATATGAATTGGTATAGAAATTGCAAAGGAAGAAAACGTCTCATTATGGAAATACAGTGAAGGTTTTCTTTCGAAATTTATTTTAGACATCATGTGGAGGTGGGATGGGTGCAGGGACGTGCAGAGATGGGGAGGGGGGTGCTAGGGTTACCCAAGCACCTGCCCTTTTACTCCGTTTGAAAAGTTCCTTTTTCAGAGGAATATATTATAGACCTGTGCCCCACCGAGACGGTATTCATTACTATATTTTTGACGTTGTTTTTTTTTCAGTTGAGCATCTGCCCTGAAAATGTTCTCTGCACGTCATTGGATGGGTGTCATATTTATTATTTGCTTAGGCTATGTCAGTCCAGGAGGATACGTATTGGACACTCAGTCTGACAGAGTCTTGATCATTTTTGAGTAGGGAATGACCTTGCACATCTGTCAAACTGAAGTGTGATTCTGGGTAATCCTAGAACGTCCACCTTCCCAGGTTGTTGCCCTCCCCTGTCTTTCAGGTGGTGTAAGTTTATTGCTTGCTTCCTGAGGCAACCTCATCGGTATTTCACGATAGAGGTTACTGTGGAATGCCGACGGGGCTGCCCAGGCAATTTTTAAAAGATTAGAATGCTCTCAGTCTAGGGTTTCTAGCTTGACTCTTCCCACCTTCCGGCCTTGTGTCATATCTTCCTGCGGTGGGAAGGAACTAAATACATACTTAGTATTTACTTTCTGATGATGAAGATGAGGGCCAAAAAGCTATGCTGATTATAAGAGGAGGGCAGAACACCTTGGCTACATTGTCATGGAGGACAACAATGTTATTAAATAATATTTTGTGTTCTTTGGAAGAAACCAAGTATTAAATATTTGATCTACAAACTTGAAATTTGGTATATAGGATATTCAGATATGTAGAAAACTTTTTAATCGGTTTTCATCAGGAAAAAAAAGGCTGCTAAGAGGTTAAAATTTAAAAATTGGTACTTTGGGGGGTCATCGAATTTTTATCTGTTTTTCAACTGTTTGACGAGGTTTGAAAACACTTTTTTAAAGATCGTGTCAAGTTGGGCTAATAATTATCGTACTTGATTCACTGTCTTTATGTTTTGGTTTCGATCTCAGCTCGAGTATTTTATTTTACTTACAAGAAGTGAACGATTTCGAAAAAAAACATAAAACTCGCATGCAGTTTTCTTTCCATTATTTCTATTTCATTTTTTTTTTGAAAGGAATTTAACGCTACGTTTAATACCGGGAAACGCTGGGTACATATTTTAATATTTAATATAGTCAATCTATCAACAGTCACCATTGTTTGGTTTGTCGATAGTTATATCGGCTCTTGAGTAAGGTGGTGGGCCAAACAAAATTAAATCGAGGGCCAGATTTGGCCTGCGAGCCAGAGGTTGCCAACCATGGTCTAGACTCTGCCGATTTTGGTACAAAGGGCATAAGTCCCAAGGCGATAATGATGATTTTTTTTTGTTGTTGTTTTTAACAGCATTTTTTTTTGTGTGTGTGTGTGTGTGTGTGCGTGCGTGCGTGTGTGTGTGTGTGTGTGTGTGTGTGTGTGTGTGTGTGTGTGTGTGTGTGTGTGTGTGTGTGTGTGTGTGTGTGTGTGGTGGGATAGATTTTTGTGATTTTTTTATCAAAACAAGTATAATATTTCTATCGTGCTGTAGATTTTTATCTGCGGTTAAAGGAAGTGATTCCAGCATGCAGTGATAAACTTGAAAATAAATAAATAAATAAATAAATAATAACGATTATGAAATTGCAGTAATTCCTTATCAAAAATGGCCTCCGCTCAGTCTTAAGAAACAAGGGATAATCTCTGAATAGGCAACAATAGCAAAAAAGAAGTGTAAAAAAAATGAAACAAAATAAATAAATGCACAATAAATAAATGTTACCAAAGGCAAGAGAAGTTATTCTTCTACCTACTGTAGTGATGCGTAAAAAAGAATGAAGTAAGAGAAAACAGAAACGCCTTTGATAAAAGTTTTAGCAACTTAAAATTAATGCACGTGATCTGACCATAATCGCAGTTAATATTGTGGAATAGCTACTTCCGGCCAAGGGAGGTAACTACAATATTTATTATAGCTAAGGAACCAAAGTTATTTTAAATTATAACATTTTTCCCTCCAATGTTTATTAAGCATTGAGTTATAAAGACGATAAGTAAAATTAGTTTGTCCAGCATTAAGTTACAAAGTCCTTATATTTACTTGGGAATCGTTGCATTCTGGACGACCTCCGCACCGACTCGCTGGGATTTTGATCCCCAGCGTCGACTTCTTGGGAGGCGTTGATTTCTTCAGGATCGGGCGAAGGATTCTTTTCCTCCACATTGGTCATGTTTTCATCATTAGGCGGCCCGTTAGAGGCCTCAGGTTTACCAGGATTGCTTTCAGTGCAAAGGTCTTCTTGATTACAGGTTAGGAGCCAGGTATCGCACATTAACAGTAGTTTTGGCACCAGAAGGTAGTCACACATGAGCATAGTAGGGGTTGACATTTAATAGGGTAGCAGGAGTTACAGGAGTGTTGAGTTTACTAGCCTTAGCATGGTTTCTGACATATTGGGCCCGGTTTTGCCTAAGACAGAATCGAAGTACCAAAGAAGTATTTACGGCTATATTTGAGTAGCCTGTCATGAGTCATCATATTAGTGGTAGTGCAGAGTAGCAATCTAATTGAGTGAAGAGTATCAGGTAGTATGTCTTCCCAATAGGGCAGCTTCATGTTGCTAGAGTGTAAGGTTGTTTGGATGGGCTTCCATAAAGTTCCATTGAGTTTCTTAACCTGCCCATTACCTTCGGGATGATATCTACTAGTTTTCGAGGTAGCAATACCTTTCCCATGTAAGTAGTCGCTAGTTTTACTAGAAAAGAAGTCGGCAGCATTGTCAGTATGTATCATATCAGGCATACCAAAAATTGAAAATAGTTGGTTTAGACATCAGATAATGGTTTTGCTTGTCATGTCTTTACAGGGAAAGGCAAAAGGAAAGTGAGAATACTCATCAATTATGGTGAGTATTTGTTACCATGCGAAGAAGTAGGTAGGGGGCCTTTGAAGTCAATGTTTAATCGCTGAAAAGGTAGTATAGTCTGTACGAGTGTTCCTTTGTTACAACTGGCAAATTTTGGCTTCAGATACCGGCAGGAGGCGCAAGAGTCGGTTATGTTTTTAACTTGTTCCAAAGAGTATGGTTCCTTGTTTTGATGAAGTGGTTGAGCCGTGTAACACCGGGATAGTATAGTCTAACATGCAAATCGTGAAGGTCTTGTAGAGTGTGAGTTAGAGCAGAGATGCGAGAGAATGTGTCAGCAGCTGTATTTCCTATTCTCGGATGGTAGACGCTATTGAATTTGAACTGTGACTGTTAATCCGCCAATGACATATCTTATCCTTTTAGATTTTGGATTTTCTACTGTTGTCAAACATAAAACTAATGCTATTTTGGTTTATAATGACGTTGAAGTGTCTTCCGAGTAACTTTGACAATAGCAGCAGCTTCCTTTTTAACAGCATAATGTTTAATTTCGTTTGGGTTTAATATCCGTGTAAAGAATGCAACAGGTCGACCTTGTTGGTTTGGTGTAGCAGCTGTGCAGTAATCACTTGCACCTGTTTCTACTTCAAATTCCTTATCCAGATCAACTGTTATTAGTGTAGCATTTTTTAAATCAGTCTTCAATGTTTGAAAAGAGTTTAAGACAGATGAGAGCAGTGGAAACTTTTTGTTGTGGTTGAGTAACAGTATTTTATCAGAGAAGTTTTAAATGAACTTACTATAACACGAAAACATTCCGACTACTCGTTTTTGAGTCGCAAGATTTAAAGATGATGGCATTTTGAGGAGTGGTTTTAGTCTTTGGTAGTCAAAAGCAATTTGATTGTTTTGGATTGTGTAACCAAGTAAAATGATTGAGGAAGCTGAAATGATGCTCTTACTTTGGTTCAGCGTGATACTGTATCTTTTCGCTACATCATAAAATCTTTGGAGATTGTAGTCGTGCTCTTTTTTATCCTTTCCACATATTGTGACGTTGTCTACGTACACGAAGGTGTCTATCAAATTCTCCTTCTCTATGATGTCATCGATACATCTTTGGAATGCACTTACTCCATTAGTGACGCCAAAACATAGATGAGTAAACTGGTACAGTTTTCCACTTACTTCGAAGGCAGTGTATTTTCGATCAGTGTGACTTATCGGCATTTGTTAGTATGCAGACTTCAGGTCGAGTGTTATGAAGATATACCGTGCTACGTCGTCAATTATTTTATTGATGTTAGGTATGGGATAGGCGTCAAGTTCTGTAAATCTATTTTACTTTAATTGTAGTGATGCATAAAGACGAAATAAGAAAAAACAGGAAAACATTTAATAAAAGTTTTATCAACTTAATTTATTTAAAATTTACTTTTAATTTACTTAAAAATTAATACACGTGCTCTGACTATAACCGCAGTTAATATGGCGGAACAGCTAATTCCGGCCAAAGGGGATAACTACGATATGTATCATAGCTAAGGATCCGAAGGTAATTTAAATCATAACACCTATCTGGATAATAGATATATTTTTTAAATTTATTTTAAAGTATTTTTTCCTTACAAAATAAACGTAGTGTAAAACATGTCAATTTAGAACAACAACAAAAAAATGTGATGCTATTCAAGCCATAATTGAGCCTCAATAATCGCTCAGAAATCGAAAATTAAACAAAATATTGATAAAAACACATGCAATAAATATCACCAATCGTGCGAAAATGTAATGTTCTGCCAGTATTTTGTTTAATTTTCAATTTTTCGAGGCTCGAGTAAAATAGTTGTCTCGTTCGAGTAAGACTCGAACGAGACAACTATTTTACTTTTTGTTATAACTTGACAGGTTGTACATTATCTTCATTAAAAAAAAAAAAAAAAAGAAACTTAAAACAAGTCAAAACACACAAAAAAACTTATCCATGTAGGTAAAAGAGTAACTTATCTTGCCTTTGGAAACATTTATTCGTTGTGTTTTCATCAAATTCTATTTTTTTTTTTTTGTTTTCTTTAATAAATAATTTTCTATCTTATCGACTTTCGTAATTTTTGGATTTAATCATCTTAAAAATACGAGGAATACGTAGATACCATTACTTTCATGTGAATTTCAGTTTTATGATTTCCGAAAATCTCGTACGCACTAGTGCACAAACATTAAACATGATATGAGTAAAAAAGTAACAGAACGGATTTTCTGGAAAAATTCTGCCCCCCCCGCCTCCTAGGGATGCCTTTCGGATTAAAATGGCTACAATTGACACTTTTGTGCTTATTAAACAAAAATTGATGCCTTGGATTTTTATAAAACTTTCTGAAAATTTGTAACTAACTGATTTCTATATAATTTTGTTTGTCTATACTTCGCGATAACTCTTGGGTGTGCCTCAGGGGCTCTTTTAGGGCTAATGAAAACATTCCATTTTTGGGACTATTTTACCATATTTGTCCCAAAACTTTTCTCTGTGTGTCTATTTAGCAGTTTTGTATGGTGCTGAACTCAAATTTAAATATGTTAAGGCCTTGGGGACTTTTGAAGCTAAATGGGGGGCGGGAATGATGGACCTAGTCATTTCTTTTTTTGCATGGTGCAGAAGTCAAATTTACATATGTTAAGGCCTAAAACTGCATCGTTTGTTCATTTTCACCAGGATTTGATATCCTCTGGAGACTTTTGTGGCTAAGTGGGGGAGGAGCAAATGCTGACCTCATTTTTTTATTATGCCTCGTTCACTGTGCACTAATGGGGGACCATGCATGCTGCATTTGTTTCTTGTTAACTATACTGCAAGTTTGACAAAATAAAAAGTTGTCACTAATTAATTTCTGTGACTGACATAGAATTTCACCAAAAGTAGACTAAAAAAAAGCAAAAAAAAAAAAAAAGCAAAAAAAAAAGAAGTAAAAAAGAAAGAAACAGCTGTATTCCAGCAGCGAAGTAGTTAAATTAATTTATTGAGAAAGCAAAAAGGTAAACTAATTCTGCTTCTTGTATATATTTTCACTCCTCCTGATTGAAGAGCTCTCTTATTTTTATTTGTAAAGGCGGGATTCAGGAACATCGACGCGTACACCAACACCACTGACTGCTGAAAGCCATCTTAAGATTTAAGTCTTCCTTCCATAAAAACGGTTTATGAGTCAAGGAAATAAGCAAAGAAATGCATAATATTTCTCCCCACCACCCAAACCTGCAGTCTTTTGGTTTTGCTCTGTCCCTTAGGAAAGAACATCTGACAGGAAGAAGGGTAACAGGAGGCTTTAGCCAGATAATGGGGGTCCCTGGATCACCTTATTGGGTAATGATAGGAAAGTCACGCACGTTTCTAATGAAAAAAACAGCAACGAGATGTTAATGGCTAATGCTAAAAAGCCCTCAGCAGGGACCACGTAAGAATCCGCAAATTTATCCTTTAATTAAAAGGAGAGGGGTGTACCCGATAAACACCGGAGAATACATAAATCATAAAAAAATATAAAAAATTGCATCTTTTTTAGTCGTACAGTACACACACTGGATATTTTGGGGTTTGTTTTCACAATCCAGATACAAAAAAAAAATACTATATATATATATATATATATATATATATATATATATATATATATATATATATATATATAATATAAACAAAATAGAAAACAACATAAAAAAAAACGGCACTCCTACACTATTAGGACTAAATTTTGTAGTCGAAATTACCTGAATAATTACTGAATTATTAAAAAAACAACTTTGATCGTGTTAGCAGGTGGAAAATTACCGCCATCTTGTTTAAATCAAAACGGAAAATTACCTCCTTTTTAAACTCCCCTGTGTCTTACAATCGTTTTCATCAAATTCTATTTTTTTTTTTTTTAATTTTCTTTAATAACTAATTTTCTACTTTATCGGTTTTCGTAATTTTTGGATATAATCATCTTAAAAATCTGACGAATTACGTATGTATGTCCTAATAGTGTACAAGCGCCCCCCCCCCCCAAAATACAGCAACAAACAAATATATAACAAATAACTGTCACTAAAGGCAAGATAAGTTACTCTTCTACCTAGCTGAATAAGTTGTTGGTGTTTTTATTTACTTTTAAATGTTTATACGGTTAAAAAAACAAGTAGTGTCGAGCGTTGCACGAGCACAAGAAAAATTGCCGCATGGTATGATCAGTTAAATAATAAAATAAAATACTGGTAGAAATCCACCCAATAAACGTTAGCATGGCCTTTATGCGTCGGTTTCTAACAGTATTTAGTATAAGTTTTAATTTTTAACTCATTGTCGAGACTTCAAAGATGTAAAAGATACCACACAGTCATTTTTTTTGTGCTCGTGTAAACATTAAATGCTATTTTTTTTTTTTTTTTTTCGAACTGGATAAACATTTAAAAAATAAGTAAAAACACCAAAAACTTATCCAGCTAGGTAGAAGAAGAGTAACTAATGTTGCCTTTGGTAACATTTATTTGTTACTAGCAGGCCGCCTGACATTTCCCGGTCGTCAAATACACATAAATATTATATTTTAATTAATACGAGACATGCTGAGACATGTGCAAGCGAGTCTTAGTTTTTTTTTTTTTTAAAACAGTTCACTTCTTGGAAGTAAAAAAAAAAAAATACTCGAATCGAGATCAAAACCAAAATCTAAAGACAGTGAGTCAAGGACAATAACCAGTAAGCCAGCTTGCTACGTTCTTTAAGAAGTGTTTTCAAACCTACTTATCCTTAACAATAGAAAGCTGTCATGTGAACAATTTGCGCGTGCATAGTTGTGAAACAGTTGACAAACAGATAAAAAAATCCAATGATCACCACGTATCAAATTTTTTAAATTTTGACCCCTTAGCAACCCGTTTTTTCCGGATGGAAACCAATAACGATGCTTTTAGCAAGTATATATAGCAAGTATAATTTAATGATTCGCACGCATGTTGGCATAACATTTGGCTGGGAGCAAATCTAATTTCTTGT
This sequence comes from Euprymna scolopes, assembly GCF_053919585.1. Lineage (NCBI taxonomy): Eukaryota > Metazoa > Mollusca > Cephalopoda > Sepiida > Sepiolidae > Euprymna > Euprymna scolopes. The sequence goes on along the minus strand of NC_136494.1, from coordinate 5,578,090 downwards.
TTTTTTATACAAATAAATTTTTGATATTGCTCTTTTGTTTTCGCATAGTATGTATAGGATTGGGATTTGTGTCTATTCTTTGAATGTCCATTATTGATATTAAAACACAGGATCCATGGCACACTGGATAAAGTATTCGGTGAAATTTAATTGTAAGTTACACTCTTCTGGAGGTTGAAGGTTCAATTTCCAGCGCAGGCGACACACGAAATACAATTGTAAATTATTTAGAGCTTCTATCCAGTCATGGCCGATGGAATTTAATTTATTTATATTTATTTATTTAGCCCCTGCTAGCCCCATAGATTAAATAAAGGGTTCTGTTCCAAATTCTGTGTAGATTTCTGAGGTCGACAACATACGTAAGCCTGAAGAAGGTTAGAGGTCACATCGACTGAAACTTTATAAAAATAACACGGAAGATGAAAACTTTGCCTTTTCTGTCCTCGGCCAACGAAGGAGAAATCCTTCTAGACTGAGACAATTTTTATTTTTGTTCCTATCTAGAGTGTCCCATTTTAGGGAGCTGAATTTTCTCCACATTAAAAACCGACCTTGTATCTAACTCTGCCCTCGTGGGGAGGCAAGTAAATAGGAACATTAGATCACCAAAGTTAAGCAATGATGAGCCTGGTCAGTATTTAAATGTGCTCTCCACTTATCTTGGTATTGTTTCCAGTCCTGGACTTCTTGCCACTGGACTCAAGCGGTGCCGAGTCAGGAGAGGTGTAGTTGGAGATTATGCAACCCTTGCCTCACAACATGCAGCTACCCTTACAGAGGATATCCATTGTCTTTCGAGACTGAACTGAGGTGATTATGTTGATATAAAGGAACAATTGCCCTCTGGGCAAAAGTTCTGTTCTCAATTATAAAGAGAGAGTATGCTATCGCGTCTAGCCATTACTTAGAATGTTAACCTAAGTTGGAAGTGACCATGATCGTTTTTCTTCAATAACATTCACATTAAAGTTATTAATGCACCCTCTCTCGATTCACTATGAATAAAATAGTAGTAAAGGCCAGACTTCAAAGCCTTGGTAGAGCAAATAGTCTAAAAGAAGGGGAAAAATACAACCCTGAAGATGCCTTCATCAAGTATTTCAGTATAGCCTGCTAATTCACACGTGTGTTGACATAAAGGAACAACTACCCTCTGAGCAAAAATTCTGTTTTCAATCTTGTGGCGAAGCTCCCCAGAGAGAGACAGAGTATACAATATTTTTTTTAATAAATTATTCTAATGTTCATTAATATTCATATCTGACAAGAGAAAAATAAATAGCTCATAATAACTTAATACATTTTCCACACTGTTGCCATGAATTATATTATCAGGCGCTTATATCCATTATCCAATTATATGCGTTATAGACAAATGGAATGCAAGAATTAAGGCATCAACAGGAAAATAATCAATGATCTTAATATATGTAATCTTCTTCTATAATATAAAAGTGAAAACGTGTGTGTGCATTTTTTTCGTATGTCCGCCAAAGGCTTTGGGAGGGGGGCGCTCGGGGGGGGGGAGGTCACTGTTTCTTAGAACTTTTTATATACTCCCTAGATTATAATATGTCCAATTTACGAAAGGAGGTCGTCAGTATCTTTTATTTCAGCGACTTTTATGTTACAAAATTTGCGCTTTCTTTACTACTATGGCGTGATGTGTGACCTAGAAAACCACACGTTGACATTCGTTCAATCACCTGCTTTTTTAAACGTTTAATTTCAACTATTATCACTTCCATGGCGTCGTAGTGTTGTGGTAAATTATCAGGCTCTTTGCCACAAGGTTTGAGGTTCGAGCCTACCTAACTACCAAAACTTTTTTCTTTTACATCTCCAAAACACCTGGGCAATGCCAGGCACCTCTGCTTGTAGGAAGTTTTGTGTTAGTAAACTGGGGTTAATAAAATGGCCGAATCCTTCGTATTATTTGGATTCTTTGTGCTACTGTTTTCATCTTCCATGTTATTTTTATAAAGTTTCAGTCGATGTGACCTCTAACCTTCTTCAGGCTTACGTATGTTGTCAACCTCAGAAATCTACACAGAATTTGGAACAGAACCCTTTATTTAATCTATGGGGCTAGCAGGGGCTAAATAAATAAATATAAATAAATTAAATTCCATCGGCCATGACTGGATAGAAGCTCTAAATAATTTACAATTGTATTTCGTGTGTCGCCTGCGCTGGAAATTGAACCTTCAACCTCCAGAAGAGTGTAACTTACAATTAAATTTCACTGAGTACTTTATCCAGTGTGCCATGGATCCTGTGTTTTAATATCAATAATGGACATTCACAGAATAGACACAAATCCCAATCCTATACATACTATGCGAAAACAAAAGAGCAATATCAAAAAATTATTTGTATAAAAAACAAGAAATTATATATATTTTTTAACTAATAGGTGATTTTGTATATTCAAAAAACCACTCTTACAAATAATTTTAGAAAAAGATGACATTCAGCTGAGTCAGACATTGAAAAAATGTCAGAGACCAAATAAAACGACTTTTTCTTAACCTCTCCCCGCCCCCATCGCCAAAACTCATATTTCGTGAATGCAGCTGCTCACAGTTGTATTATTAACAAAGACTTATCTTACTTTGTTAGTATAATTTAATTAATAATAATTTAATAATATTTAATATTAATAATAATTTAATTAATATAATTTAATAACAAATGAATTGATGTTAGTAATGTGTTTAGCTTTGGCATACACTTGGTACCTTTTTATTGTGTTTAGCTGTCGTGTACATTTCATGCAATATTTATTGTGTTAGCTGTGGCATAGATTTCATGCCTTATTCGTTGTGTTTAGCTGTGGTATACATTTTTGCTTTATGCAGTTTTCTAATAAGAATACAATAGTTCTCAACAATATATCTTATTAAGAAAAAATGTTTATACGTCGGCTTTTTCCGTCATTGGTAGACTGATTACAGATCAGCTCTTTTTAATCTATTTAACTCCGAGTCAACAGGTTCGGCACAAGGTCAAGTGTGGTTTTGACAAGTCGGTGCAATATGAGTGCATTTTTGGTTTACAAAAAATCCCACTGGCATTCCTCAATGAGGACCTCTCAGGAAATTAGCAATAAACTGAGCTGTTCTCAGGGAAGGTAAAGCCTGGGAGGCTTGGCTGTCTAGGACTAAACAGAACTATACTTCAGCCCGACAGCAATAAACTTAGTGTCAAGCTGATTTGTGTCGTTATTCTATGATACAAGTGTGTCCGCTTTTATCGGAATTAGTGAAACTTAACACCATGTCTGCTTTGACATTTATTTTGTATCGAATCATCTTGTATTATTTGGATTATCCAGACTACTGTTCTTTTCTTGTGTGTTATTTTCTCAACGTTTCAGTTGATGTAAACTCCTTCATTCTTAAAGTGTTGTTGAACTCGGGAATCTTTCTGTCGGACTCGGGAATCTGCACGGAAAACTGACAGAAAGATTCCCGAGTTCAACAAGATACACTTCAAGAAGGTAGGAGAAACATTGTGCAAAAAAAAAAAACAAAAAAAAAAACATTCAAGATGAGAATAGCAGCTGAAGCAAATAATACGAGATGATCATCTCAAAAGTTCAGAAACCTAATCACATGTTCAACTTCATTAAATAAAATTAAGTTGGAACAAACGCGAAAAAGCAACTTTCTACTTTTTCCTATTCCAAACCTTTCTCAACAAAAAGATATTCTTGCCTTTGATGTTTTTTACCTGAAAAAGCAAACAAGCACTTTTACCTGCGACTGAATAATGAAAAAAAATAAAAATACGTAAATATAGATGAAAAAAACAAAAAAAAAAAAAAAAACGAAAAATCTAAAAATTTCGTAAAAATATTTTACAGAATAAATTAATAATAATAAAAAAAAACAAGTACAATAAAAATAATTAGAAAATAAGTCAGAAAAATACAAAGAATGTGCTGATGAGATTATTTCGGTCTTTGAGAAATTCTGCAAAAATTCTTTCTGAAGATTCTTTACTCCCCCCCCCCCCCTGGAAATTATTGGAATCCAAGATAGGTGTTGCCGAGAACCTGAAATAGTTATTTGTCTGTTGGAATTAACTTTATGCTAATTGTAATAAGCAATTTAGTCAAAAACTGAAGCACCTGTCGATGCAGGATAATCGATAACAATGTGCAACGCTAAAAAAAGTACAGGATGTTGGATGGTGAAAAACAAAAAAAAACATCGGATGTAGGTGCACACACGCAATGCCAGAGATCGGCCAATTGCTGAACGATGCCGTCAACCTACATTCAAATTGAGAGTTGGGGTCATGTAAAATGACCTAAAAATGGAAACAATAAGACGTCCTACATCCAAACAAAAAACTGAATTGCACCTGACGGTCTTTCTACAAACCGAGCAGGGGAACTTTCTTCTTTCTGAAGGATTTCCAACACTTCAATCATTGATCCTTACTTTGGTCTTGGTAATAGTCACTATTAGACCTTTATTTTCTATAGCATTTTTTTTTAATAAAAAGAAGTCACCATTTATCAAGGCCTAGAGGCCACTCGAAGATAAGGGTTAATGAGTGTACAGTAGTCAATGGAATAATAGCGTATTAATCGTTAGTAGTGGAAATTTGGTAAATTGGATTACTTAAGGTGATGGCTCATCAAGAATTTGTTCACATTGGACTTGAAGATAACCATATTGTAGTCAGTTGGAAAGCAGGTAAATGGAAAAGAGTTCCACAGGCGTGCAGTTCTAAGAATCTACATTTAGGTTTAGGCACAAATAAAGAGTGGGGGAAATTATTGATAGTGGTTTCAGCTAGACGAGTGTTTTGCATGAAAATTTAGCCAGGGGAGACCATAGATTGGAGCTCAGACGACCATTTATCATGAAATTAATGATAAAGCAGAGACATGCTTGCAACGTCTCTTCTGTGGGAAAGAGGTTGCAGGGAAGAGAAAAAAGCATCCCCCACTAGACTACAAAGTCTATTATGAACTCTGTCAAGGCAGAATAAGGTGCTTCTAGCAGCTCCTGCCCAGATGTAGCAACAGTACTCCATCCTATGACGTACTTGGCTCTCATACAGGTAGAGAATTGCATCGGCAGTGAGATATCTACTGGAGTGGTAGAATGATCCCACCATTTTTCTGGCGATGTTGGCAATGGATTGTAGATCAGGAGTAATGGTTAGATCCAGAAGCTTGTCAAGACATGGAGCCTCATCAAAACAAGAACCATTCATTTCAATTGATGCCAGATAGAGATCAGAGCGTTGATGATGTGATATAAGTTTAGTTTTAGATGCATTAAAATTAACCAGCCACCTCTTTCCCATTGCAGTCCTGGATATTACCTTAAACTATATTTGGTGGTGAGGCCCCGGCTTGTGGGCTTTGGGGAGTGTGGAGCCACCCTTTAATTGCCATTGCTCCCAGGTCCACTCTGATCCTGAGTGGTAGTACCTGTTAGGGTCCTAACTATGGGTTAAATAAAAACCGACTTAAAAAAAAAAATATATACTCTATTAAAAAATTGTTCTTCAAAATCACTGGATTCAGCATTAAATAACCTGAAAAGGGTTGATATGCCGTAAACAAAAACAAACAGACAAACAATCTTTTCCTATTGCAGCACGTGCTCCAAATCAAAGGAGAGAGAATCAGAGAGAACTTGGTCATTCATGGTCTTTGAAGTGTTGCCATAGATGGAAGTAGCGTAAGCATATTCTTCTAAATCTTTAAAAACAAGCTTTTTCACTTAGGATGTTGGCAAACTTCTGTTGATCCCTCTTGTAAATACCCAATGTTTTTCTAAAAAGAATTCAGAGTACAAAAAATCAGGGAAACCAATGCCAACAAAAGAATTTTTGGATTCATACGATGTGATGATAATGAACCTGCCAATGATTCTATTGCAGTTCTTGTGGATTCACTGCTTGCAAGTGCCACAAAAAAATTGAATTGCATCAATCTCTCTTTCCACAAACTGAGCAGATGATCTTTCTTCTTTCTGAGGGCTTTCCAACACCATAACCACTGATCCTCACTTTAGTATTGGTAACTTTCACTCTCAGACTAACCAATAGAAATGTTGTTTAAAACCAAAGCATTAACAACTACAAAAAAAACCCTTCTTAATCACCGATTGCATTGACAAATAATATCCTACATGAGAGTCCATCTTTCAAATTCATCAACTTAACATTCACAGGCAACGTGAATTGGAACAAATACATTGAAGACATTGCCAAGGCTGTTGCAAAAAGGTGGGCTTCCTTTACCGTGATAGAAAGTTACTAATACTGGAGAGTTTTCTATATCTTTGTAAAGCCATAATTTGCCCAATCATGGAGTATTGTTGCCACATCTGGGTCGATGCATCTACCAATATTCTCTCACTCTTAGAAAAGCCCCCCCCCAATCTCAAATCTAATACGTCCCGAACTGTCAGACAGGATCCAACCTCTGTCACATCACCACAATGTTCCATTTTTATACCAGTTTTACAAATATTTTAATGGAATGTGCCCTGATGAACTCATTGCACTTGTGCCCCCCCCCTTGATGTATATAGCAGCGACATATCCGTCTAGCAGCAAAATTTCACCCCCTTCACTGTTAAGGTCCCTAGATGATGGAAAGCCTTCTGCTTTGATAGCTTCTTTCTTCGGATTGCTAGACTTTGAAATCCCGCCCCCAGTTTCCTGATTCTCTGACTGTACTAACCTGCTGAAGTTTAAACGTAATGCTAACAAAAATCTCGCTACTCAACTCCCCACAGTTCCCTGTTAGACATAATCCTAAATAGTACTTTCAAGTGGCAAGATGTCTTATTTGGGGAGAAAAAAAGTTTTAAAAAGTTAAAAAAAAAAAAAAAAAAAAAGCATGACAACTAATGAAAATGCTGCTTCAAACAAGCGTGACTGATTGACCAATTGGAGTTTATCTCATGTAACGATGAATCTAAAAACAACCACAAAAAAAAAAAAAAAAAATCGGCAAAGAATTGCAAATAGATTTTACAAGCATACGAATACTATTAGTGTCTTTTGCTCACCAGGCAAAACTGACTAATTATGCACATCCGCGCAGAAGGTGACAGCATAGGTGTCGTGTTACCTGTAATTAGCCATGAACTTAAGAGATTCAGGTGCCTGGTTGGCAAAACTAGATTCGAAACCTTTCATATTCGACAGAGAGGAATGTTTTCATTCCATTATTGTTGACGAAAATATTTCTCTTTTCTGATATTTAAACGCAAAAAAAAAGAAAAAAAAAACGTTGCAGAGAAAAATTATAAACAAACAAACAAACAAAACAAAACAAAACAAAAAAAGCAACAAAAAAAAAAACAAAAAAAAAAGTTACTGGTTCCCAATCTTATAACATAGCGGCATACTTTCGTGACCCCCCTCTCATAAAATATGAATATTTAAATGAATAATTAACAACGCTTCAGTCACTTATGTATGTTTGTTATTATGGAAAATATTCCAAATATCTAACAATTAAAAAAAAAACAATAACAAAAAACGATATATTATATATTATAGAAATGTTAGAAGCGTCGTTGCATGTATTTTGAAATGAAGAATCACACATATAAAATACGTTTGGAAGGCCAGAAAACAGCGCATATGCATATATATATATATATATATATATATATATATATATATATATATATATATATATATATATATATATTGCATCGATTTCGATGACAATAAAAGTATTGGAAGTGTGAATCATTTGTTGATCCTCATTCAATCCCGAGCAACGTCGGGTTTCCTCGCTAGTCTTTCATAAAATACGCATTTTGTTTTTTCACGATATAAAGTGTTTTGAATTTTAATAAACTAAATAAGTAAAAATGCACTATTTTTTTTTTCATTTGTTTACTATAATTATTAGTAACAAGATTACAATGTATTGTTGCCTCAATTGTGTGTAATTTTTTCTGTTAAGTGAAACGGACTCTCTCTCTCTCTCTCTCTCTCTCTCTCTCTCTCTCTCATGTATTAACCTTTTTTTGTTTAAAATACGGTAATTAAACAGAAATGTATTAATTACATTTCAGCTTGTAATAAATGTTTGTAAAAGAAAAGTTAAATAATACATTTTTTTCCGTGTGTAATTGTAAAATGTATTAATGATATTTTAGCTTATAATTAAATAATCTAAATCAATTATGAGGCAGTCTGTTATTTTTAGCTTTTTTACGTGCATTACTTGCATACGAAGAATATATATACATATCTATAATATAAAGCTGAACGTGTGTGTGTGTGTGTGTCTGGTCACGAATAGGCTCCTATATGGTTGACTATTATAGAAAACTGATCACATATAATGATAGAAGATGTATCGAAACACAGGAATAGGTATGTTTGATCTGGCATAATGATGATTCATTAAAATTGTGGGGTCTGCGTACGCGCCTGGTCCACAAAGTATGGAAATAACAAATTTAAACATTAAAAAAAAAAAAAAACGTTTACAAGTGTTTTTGATATAGATGTACATAATAATACTTCGATAAGTATGTTTTAACTTAAATAGGGATATTATAATAAAATTGTGGGGTCTGCGTTCGCGCCTGGCCTCCATAGAATGGAAATAGGCACAAACTTTAATAAAGACTTTTCATATCTATCTGCGTAAGTATACTTTGATAATTATGTTTCAGTTTGAAGAAATATGGTATAATAAAATTATGGGTGTTCGTTCGCGCCTGCCTTCCATAGAATGGAAATATGTTACAAAGTTTAACAAGGTTTTTTAATATAGATCCACAGAATACTGTGATAAGTGTTTCAGTGTGAACAGGTATGGTATAATAAATTATGGGGTTTATCTATTTTATTTTTACTTTCATCATATTTTGCTTTGGGTTTGATACCCCAAATTCAACCCAAATTTACAACCCTTCCTTTTCATAACCTATCATACTTTTATAAATCAGAGTCCATTTTCTGTAGGCTGTTTTTGAACCCAGTCAACGACGGGTACTTTTGATAGTATATATATATATTTCTGTAGAAATATATTTTCTTATATATATCAATTCTTATTTAAGAAGCTTTATGTAATTACAGAGCAATATAGTAAATAAATGACAAAAAGTTATATTCCAAAATTCATGATGTTGACCATCTTATAATTTATTCCTTTAGTTCAGTTGACCTATGCAATTCTTGACAGTATCTGTTTCGTAGCGCAAAATCAATCACTTAATTATTATATCAATCAGTGAATCTATTCTGCCCTTAACTCATCAGAAGAAATAGCAACAATCAATCCATCAAAAGGAAATTACGTGTGATTTGACATGATTAACATCCGAAAATTGGAAGAGAAGCTGCATATACCTTTAATATGTTTCCATTACGCCATAGTGAATTTAGTGTTGAGACGATTAATCGGACTCGTGAATCGAAAAAGCGGAAGTGTTTATGGTATCGGAATCGAAAAAAATTTGTGCCTATTTTCTAATACCAAAAACGATTCTTTTAATTGACTTTTTTTATTTGATTTTCTTTAAAGACAAATATACTCCTGCTGATAATAATTCTAAAATAATGAATATATATTAATGTAAAACTGTTAGTAAAACTAAAATCGATTGATCATCCCTCACAAGTGTATCCTTACGTTGGAGAAAAGATCTGCACATTTAACACATGTTTTTACGGTAATTGTGAAAAATAACATCTTTATAGTTAAATGTGTAGAGATTTATAAAGAATCGAAATCGGAATCGGTAATTTTTTCGAAATCAGGAATTTAATACAGAATCATTAATTGTATTGGAATCGGAAAAAATATCCCTAATATATATATATATATATATATATATATATATATATATATATATATATATATATATATATATATATATAATACTTTTTAGCTTTATGTCCAATTGATGGTTAAATATGATTAAATTTGCGCTCCTTTTTGCATTAAATACTAATCCCTATTAATCCATAACTGTGCATTAAGCGACGGATTTTCAGGAGATCGGTATCATTTTGAAGCTCGCATTCTCGGACGACAAATATCGAAAAATTGGCAAAAATAAAAAAAAAAACATTAATTCCTCCACCCTCAACTGGGTAGTTTTCTACAAGGAGGGATCGATTTTTTGCGAGTCATTTTTGCAAGTCATCGTCTCGATTGGACTGACTTTGCCTAATTTTTACGTTCTAAACTTCCGGTTGGTAAGACGTCAGATTTTCTTTGGCTTTCTTTTCCGCCTTTGCGTCACGGGTTTGAGCCTGCCTACCTACAACCATTTTTTTTTTTTTTGTTCAACACCCACCCCCAAACATCCGGGCAACGCCGGGCATCCAGGTTAATATAATAATAAATACGAAATCTGCATTAATTAAAATATCATATTTAAGCGTATTTTACGACCGGGCAATGCTGGGTGGCCTGCTAGCATATATGTCATCCACATACAGTACTGTTTCGCTGTTTCACAGCTCATCAGTGCGGCTAGACAGGCAATTGCCTCAAGACAGGATCGAAACCCGATCGCCCAAATGACAGTCAAGACTTCTCACTATCATGCTATATGGCTGCTGCTGTGTGGGTAATGAATAAACGATGTTTTGACATCGTCCAAATGCCTCCGCTGGATTTGTTTACACGAAGAGCGTCGCTTAATACGTTAATGGCAGTTTGTATATCACTTCCCAATATGCTCAACCCAAAGTAGGGAGCACTATAGTCATCCACATACAGTACTGTTTCGCTGTTTCACAGCTCAATAGTGCGGCTAGACAGGCAACTGTCTCAAATCAACAAATGTCACACAAGCTCAGTCATAGTGAACAATGAAAATGTCTAGGAAGTTGACATTCACTGGCGAGAATCGATGCTGATATGATGTTTGAAATCAAACGATGAATTACAGTTGGATTGACATCCTTTTCAAACGTAGACAACATCCTGAAGAGTAAAAAGTCCCCTCTGAATATTAAACAGAAAGTGCGTTCTAACAATACACCATGTCTGTTATGACATGTTACGCTAGCAAAACATGGCAGTTACGAGCGACACAATGCAAGAACGCATTATGCTCAGCATCAATCGATATGAAATAAAAAGAAACACCTGGACCAGACAGTAAACTCGAATAAACGACATCATCACCACCACATGAACGGCAAAACATAAATGGACAGGTCACTTTTCTAAATATATAGACAACATATGGACATCTAGAGTAACAGAATGGACCAATGGAAAAGACCCAGAGACGACCTCGATAGCCAACTGGGTCCTACGTGGTCACACTACTACTGTATTGCACTGAAACGGCACTCACCATAGGCAAGTTGAACAGACTTCCTCCAGCGGAGGAAGTTTCATGGGAGTATGAAATTAATAAGCGGTCCCCAGTCGCATGTATATTCCTGGCAGGGGAGATGACAATGTTAAGTATTTACAGTTGTTGTAGGGAGATGTTAACATACTCCTACATACAGCACCTGGTATTCTCAAATGGTCCCCTCTAGTACTGACCAGGCTCAACGTGGCCGCACCTAACCACGGACAAAACATGATTAAAGGAAATCATCATTGGTTTTCTTCTTCACAAGTTATCAAAAATTCTAATGACGACGATGATTATATATATCACACTGACATACTATAATAGACTTCATAGCCTAGTGGTTGATGCCCTTTTCTCTTCTCTGTAACCTCTTCCCCACAGAAGAGAAGTTGCAAGCCTGTCTCTGCTTTATATGTTATTTTCATGGCAAGTGCTCGCCTGAGCTCCAATCTATGGTCCCTCCTGGCCTGACTTTCACGGAAAACACTTATCTCACTATCAATAATAATATAACAATGATATCAAAACACTATCAATAATTTCCCCCACTCTGTATCTGTGCCTAAACCTAAACGTAGATTCCATAAACAAAGCTTCTTTATTCGTACTGCACGCCTGTGGAACTCTGTTCCGTTTTCCTGCCTTCCAACTGACTTTAATATGGTCATCTTCAAGTCTAACGTGAACAAGCACTTGATAAGCAATGCTTTTAAATGATCCAATATACCAATTTTCCACTACTAACGATTACTACGATATTTTCCTATTGACTACTGTACACTCATTAACCCTTATCCTCGAGTGGGTACCCCGCCCCCCCACCCCCGGGTTTTCATAAGTGGTGACTCCTTTGTGAAAAAAAAAATTATGTCACAAATAAAGCACACACTTGCAATTTGTCATGAGCCAGGTAACTAAGTAGTTAAAACTAAAATACTTGTAAAACAGACACAGGGATGCAACATTGTGGCGATGGGACAGGGGTTGGAGCTTAGTTGACAAAGTGTGACCTATTAGATTGGAGACTCCTTTTTGGACCCTATTTAAGAGGGAGAGACTGCCAGCAGATGCACCAACCCAGATGTGGCAACAATACTCCATGCATGAGTGAATGGTAGCTTTGTAGAGGTACAGGATACTCTAAGGTGTGAGTAGTTTTCTAGCACGATAAAGGGAACCCACCTTATTTGCAGCAGCCTTCGCAATGTCCTCAATATATTTGTTCCAGTTCATATTCCCTGTGAATGTTCAGCCGAGGAGTTTGAAGGAAGAATTCTCAGGTAGGGTGTTATTGTCGTGGATGTTGGTGGTTGGCGTCTTATAATTGTTAAAGGTATCGCGAAAAGGAAGTCGTGTGCCTAATTTTGTTTTCTTAACTTCTGTTTTCGAAATCAGATATATAAATCAATTATGGAGTCACGCAATTCTTACATTATCTTTTCACATGTATTATTCTAGGTTTAATTTGGTGAAACAAAAAACGAAACAATGTGTTTGTAGAATCTGATGAAATATATATTTGAAATGCTGCGTCTATGTATATGTCTATAAAAGGCTCCGGCTGTCCAGCGGTCCACCACGTTTTTTGTTGTTATTGTTTTGTTTTTGTTTTTGTTTTTTTAAATAATATGTGTCCCACCCCCCAGAAAAAGCGTATTCTGAACAGTATCTCCCTAGATCTAGAAACAGATACTCCACACCGATAAAATAAATCTTTTTGTTCATATTTGTTGTTTTGATCGTTCTTAACAAAGGGGCATAACTTTCGTTACAAGCCGAAGCACGCAACGCCGCAACGGAATACAGCAGAACCCTGGACTACGGAATTTAAAAAATAGCCACAAAATACAGTACAGTATATAATACACATGTATATAATCAAATAACAAAATAATTAACATCGTACGACGGGGCAAATACCGTAACCAGGGGCCGGAAAACATCGTATTCCACATCGTAACCTGAAAAAAAAAAAAAACGTATTCTGGAACCACCGTATCCCGGGGTTCTACTGTATATCAGTTTCGATTCAAATTATATATATATATATATATATATATATATATATATATATATATATTATTTTTTTATTACCGTTTTATCTGTTTGGTTACATATGTTTCGGATGTTGGACCATGTTTACGATCCAGCAGCCTCGTCAGACCTTACAGAAATGGTTGTTCATATATATATACTAGCAGACTGCCCAGCACTGCTCGGTCGTAAAATACGTTTAAATATGATATTTTAATTAATGCAGAATTCGTATTTATTAATATACTAGCCTGGGTGCTCGGCGTTGCCCGGGTGTTTGGAGGTGTGTGTGGAGCAAAAAAAAAAAAAAAAGAAGTGGTAGTAGACAGGCTCGAACCGGTACCTCAAAGGAGGAAAAGAATATGAAAAAAAAACTTGACGTGTTTGCTGTTGCGTTCATCACCAAACTGGAAGTGACATGGGTTTAAATTAAGGCTAGACAATCGATAAGAGCCGATGACTTTCGAAAATATCGGCAAAAAAGCACCCTCTCTCTGTAGAAAAGTGGCCAGTTGAGGATGAAAGATTTAATGTTTTAGTTAATTTTTCGATATTTGTCATCCGAAGGATCGAGCTTCAAAATGATACTGATCTCGTGAAAATCCGTCGCTCTGTCGAAAGTTTTAGTCGGACACACAGACAGGTGACATTTATATAATAGATTATATTGAACTCAATATATAGTAATGATTTAAAAAGTTAAAAAAAAAAAAAATGACTCGTGCGCCACCACTGTGAATCGAAACCAAACGGTTTAACTTACGATTTACTTTTCCTTTGTCGTTAATGCCTGACTTATGAAGACATGTATGCTGCAATGCTAAAAATTAAAACATGAACCAATAGCTATTACGTTACGCATGTATATTCATAATGCCGTCTTTCAATCCTCACCTGGCAAATTCCTTGTTTTTTTATTAAATTTTCACTTTTACACTGATTTTTCCCGGCTAAACCCTGAATATAAAATTCTACACGGGTTCGAATACTGTATATATTAAGTTTCATGCCTATATCATGACAAAGGAGTTTGGTAGGCAACATTTTTAAACAAAAATATATGCGTATACATAATATATATGGAAAGGGCATTGTGTTTACTATAACTTTTTTACGCAAATATTATGCAAGTATAAATCATGTAGAATATCTGCATGAATATAATTACACGTAATAGTTAACTAATGATGATAATCCCATAAGAAAACCGAAGCATCTAATAGGGAATTAATTAAAATGAATGTTTAAAAGAATATGCAAATTAGCTAGATATTTTGTAGATGAATGCAAATCCACAACCCATATATAACAAAGTTGTATTTTCTTTTTAAATAAATACAAAAAAAGAGTTTTTGATATGACTATCAATACACAAAAAACCTAAATTTATATATATCTCTCTGACTGACGTAAATGAACATTTAAAATTAAAATGTTTAAATTCGACGTTATTTCACGCGGTTAATGGTAGCCGAATGGATTAGGTCTTCGCTAAACCGAGCCAGAGATGTCTCGTGATGCTGGGTTCGAATCGTTCGACTGGTATTAATCGTGACACCCTGCACTGAAGATTCCCGAAAAGATGAAACACTAGTGTCTGTAGGTATTTAATAATTATTATAGTAAAATAATATATATATATATATATATATATATATATATATATATATATATATATATATATATATGGGCAGAAAACTTGGAGAAGGAGTTTACAAATCAAGGCACAAGTAAGCTAATAAAAATATGTAAACATTGCTATTTATATAGTAATCCAAACCAAATAAAAAAAAGCTCAATACATTCACTGACGATAGTAGAGCTTACGATATATAATAAGAAGAACATGTTGTAGAATACAAGTTTACAATTAGTTTTTATTATTCGGCAGAATACTCCAAAACTGTTGTGTTAGGTAATCCTTAATCCGCAGAGTTTCAAAGAATACTTATTCTCCTCATATTAGCATTTCTATTGATTTGCTGGTTACTGCATAAAAATTTTTATGAATTTTAGTCATAAAATATAAAAAAATATAAACAGAAAACAATTCTTGCGAACAGTTCTTTCATAAATATTTTGAGGAAAAAGTCAATTAGACGCATATAGGCATATAGTCAATTGGTATATATATATATATATATATATATATATATATATATATATATATATATATATATATATATATATATATATATATATATATGAGCACGCATAGAAATGCTAATATCCAGCATTCCTATCTGATTATTTTGCGAACAGTTTTTCCTCTGATGAGAAATATAAGCATTCTTTGAAACTCTGCGGATTAAGGATTACCTAACACATAAGTTTTGGAGTATTCTGCTGAATGATAAAAACTAATTGTAAACTTCTATTTTACAACTTTGTTCTTACACTCATTTATATATGTCAAGTGGCTTCATATCTCGTCCAGGGCGATTTCCATAAACAAAAAAATCTAGGGCAGTAAAGATTAACCCAGAAATTTAAGGCATTTACTGTCATTGTTTTGCAAACTGCTGTGAATCCTTGATAACCAAAACTACAGGAAGAAAACACTCAACTCCCCAACCACTTCCAACGTACTTTTTTTTAACGATTTAAGTTAAATACGCGTATATTTTTTCATATGTAACATTTACGAGTTACCAGACGAAGTGCCATTTTTCTTTCGAGTTTTTTTTTTGACAAAGTAAAACATTAATAATATAAACAAACACGTATACATTCTCCATTTGTTTAAGTTTTTATGAATGCATAAAGAATTATTGGTTAGCGTGTTTTTCATAAAATTTATACACAAAACCTTTACATGCTTGAAAATAAAACAATGAAATTATAAATCAATAATATCGGGAAATTATTTATTGAAACTTGATTTTTTAAAGTCATTAAATAAATTAGACACCTATTTTCTCTGGTAAGCAAGATTTCTTATATATATATATATATATATATATATATATATATATATATATATATATATCTGTAGAAATATAATTTCTTATAATATATTTCTTATAATATATATCAATCCTTATTTAAGAAGCTCAATATAATTACAGAACAATATAGAGAATAAATGACAAAAAATTATATTCCAAAATTCACGATGTTGACTATCTTATAATTTATTCCTTTAATTAAGTTGACTTCTACCATTCTTGACAGTATCTGTTTCGTAGCGCAAAATCAATCACTTAATTATTATATCAATCAGTGAATCTATTATGCCCTTAACTCATCAGAAGAAATAGCAACAATCAATCCGTTAAAAGGAAATGAAGTGTGATTTGACATTATTAAAATCCGAATATGTTTCAGACAGATATTGTTAAATAGCACGAAGTGTTTTTGCTTAATGGTCTTCTTTTCTTTTTGTTTTTTTTTTTTTTGTAATTTTTCCATTTTTCGAATGGTCATTCTTATGCCTTGGTTGAATTTGTGTAGAAAAGTTCTGTAGTTGTTTTTGTCCATCTGTTTTTTGTTTTTGTTTGTTTTTTGTTTTTGTTTTTTGCAAATACTTTTAACTGATTTTCTTCGGTCATCTTCAGCCAACTTTTGATTACTGTTTCGTTTAAACTCTGCTTCAGCTCAAACTACATTTAAATTACTTGAAATAGTGAAACGTCTCATGTGTAAACACACACACGCGCGCGCATGCACATAAGGCACTTTGTGTGTGTATGCGTGTGTGTGTGTGTGAGAGAGAGAGAGAGTTCCTTAAGAATGAGCCGATTTTTTGAAATTTCACACATGCGTACCTCAGCTGCCTGAGAATGTTCTTAGATAGGTTTTGTATTGGAATGCCTCCGATAAGTATTGAAAATCGAAGAAATTCCAATAAAGAAGGAACAGTCCGAATTCAACCAAAGTTAACCTTTTTATACCGCCTAACACCACAAGTGCATTAGAGAAGTTTTATCAACACAAAAGCAGAAGGGACCGGCGTATAAAATCAAAAAGTAGGCTCTTTGATAAGACATGTACGCGTTCAAAATGAATGTTTCTGTTTTGAACACAATTGACTTGATCTTTTACATTTTTAATTTTAATTCAAGTCATTATATAAAAGTAATTTTATAAAATCGACAGTAGGTTCTCTACAGTGCAATATAGATTACAATCAATTGTTGACTAAGTCACTGCAGGAAAACGTGAAGCTTCATCTCGGTGCACCGCTGTGGGTTCCTGACTAGAGCAGGCAATCGATTGATTTGATTGACGAATGGGCGCTTTCATCGATTTCAAAAACAATAAAAGTATTGGAAATGTGGAATATTCGTGGATCCTCATTTAATCCGAGAAACGTCGGGGCTACCTGCTAGTACATAGATACATACACATATGAATATATAAACGCATACCTATGCATATATATACACACACGTACATATAAATATACATATATATATATACGCGTACATATATTTGCATATTTTGGCAGCAAGTCATTATTCAAGCACATCTGATTGAACACGACAGAGTTATTCTTTTTTCCGATTTGTCTGGATATCCGAACGGTCTTTTTAATTTAAACTGGCATGTTGTATAAAATGGCGCCCAAAGTTTTTCAGCCATATTCTACTCAAGCGCTTTCTATCGGTGGATCCAATTATCATCAGGAGAAATTGTTGTTATATTCTTCTTTTTCTTGAGTCTTGGTTTATTTATAGTTGCTTTTTTTATATAAAGGTGGGTGCAGGATTGTTAGAGGCGAATTATGCACATATATATGTACACATACTTATATAAACGCATCATACATTATATATATATATATATATATATATATATATATATATATATATATATATATATATATATATATCGTGTATATGGTAATGAATAAAATTAGTACTTTATTTATGTATTAGTTCCAAGAATTCAAACATAACGAATATTTGGTATACGATCGTTTCTATGCCGATTTGAATAATTTTATTTGTATTATACTTTAGATGATTCTAAAAGGTCTCCTCATCATTGCCCTCATCATCACATACCTCACAAAAGAGACTTTGCTAGTCTCTCTTGACTATCATTATTTCTGTGCAAGGTGCTCGACTGAGTTTCAATCTTTGATTCCTCTTTGCAAGACATTCGAAGTGAGAACTCGTATTACTACCACAACGGAAAACACTTTCCTTTCTCTTTTCTCTATTTTCTTGTAAGATCTTCCCGCCAGTAGAACACATTGCCATGGGACTGCTTCCCTGTTGATTACAACATGGTCGTCTTTAAATCTAATGTCAACAAATGTTTTTCATGAATCGTCCGATAAATCATTAAACTTAATGCATAACTTTTAATCACTGTTAGTACTCCCGTAGTGTTCCCCATCTCTCGGCTGACAATTGTCATCTTATTTACCCTTATCCTTGAGTGACTCTTGGCCATGATAAGTAGTGACCAAATCGTAAAAAAGCAAAAAAAAAAAAAAAAATCATCTTCAATCCCTAAGAATTGTTTAGAACGGACTAGTTTACAAAATATACACCTACAAAACAAATTAAGGTTAACTCACAGTTTAGTGGCCTGGGCGTAATTTGATGAAAAATTGCATATAGGCGTTAAAATATTGTTTTGTCTTGTTATTGTTAAAGAGGAGTGGTCGTACTTGTCAGCATCCCATTTATAAAAGCTGATCAAATCGTAAAAAAGGAAAAGAAAATCATCTTCAATCCCTAAGAATTGTTTTGAGCACATTAATTAATCTGAAAACTAGAGGGGGGGGGACTTGCATGATCGTAAAATAGGCTTAAATATATTTTAATACATGCATATTTCGTATTTATTATTACAGAGTCAATTCTCTATTGAATATTATATTGTACCTAATATATACTACTGATTTCAAAAGCTAAAATAATAATAATAATAATAATAATAATAATAATAATAATAATAATAATAATAATAATAATAATAATAACTTGGGTGCCATCAGCTGGAATCGAAACCAAAACATTTTAGCGCTCCACTCCAGTCGCGTTCTTTACCATTTGAACTATCGATAGATAGATAAGACAGATTTAAAACTAAACCACTTCAAGCTATGAATGAATTTGTGCATGCGCAAAAGTAATTGAAATATGTCGACAAGTTGAAATGAACCATTTACATTTCAACTTGCCGACATATTTCTATAAGTGTTATTCATCCATCCAAACAAAGATTTTTCTCGTTCTAAACCATCCTTGGTGTATGATTACTATTTTCTATTAATTTCAGGCGGTTGACATGCCGTGAATTCTAACAATAGAAGGTGCTCGACTGAGTTCCAATCTTTGTTTCCTCTTTGTGAGACATTCACAGTAAGAATTCATCTTATATATATATACACACACACTCCTATGAAACAAATTAATCTGGTATTTCTGCATTTATCAACCCGCGATTTCCACGAAGTTACTCGGGTGTGCCCGGTAGATGACGGGAAGGACCAGAAACGGTCGACAAGTAGTTTTCTGGATATTAAGACATTTTTTTTTTTTTCAATGTATTACTCAATGAATTTCAGTGGTCGTCGCTATTCTTAACATGGAGAGGAGGGAGTTGAAATAATTTGTGTGTGTGCGTGTTTTTTTTTTTTTTTTTTTTTTTTTTTAATAAGGCTCGCCCGGCTGTTTTCGGTTATTTCTGTCATCTGCCGATGCCGGGCACACTTGAGTAACTTCATGGAAATCGTGGGTCGATAAATGCAGAAGCACCCAAATATTAATTGGTTTTCGACATTAAAGGATCCAAGAAAAGGTTGACATGCCGTAAATGCCCATAATCATCCAATGGTCGTCCATCATCTATCCAAATGAATCGATTTTAAATGAAGCGAAGAACGAGAAATTAACTACAATAAAATCTAGTCATCTACATATGTATGGAAGAGAAAATGGAAAAAACAAACAGGGGAAAAACAATTAAACACAGGAAAAAAATAACAAACGAAATATTCACCGGTTTCATTCAGATCAACGAAAGACTATAGAGATATGTACAGTTTCGATATGAAATGACTCAACGACAGTCGATATGCCGAAACAAAATCAACAACAAATTTCTATCAGCTATTCCATCTCTTCCAGCCAATAAAAACATGTCTCGCCACAACCATTGTAAATATTTTTCTTTTCCTCCTTCGTGTATTTAAATCTAAACGGAACTTCCATGAGCAGACTTTCTATTCAAGAACTACCCGTCTTAAGAACACGCTTCAAGTATGTACATAAATAATCACTAACTTCCGTTTGTATGAAGACTCCATTATTTTTCTAGCGATTATGTTAAATTTTAACATATCGACACATTTAGTCTTAAGATTATAAGCGTAATACTAACTCGATTTTAACTCGAAATGGTTTCTCATTTAATAATCAACAAAAATAACAAGATACCAAAAAAAAAAAACGAAGATTTATCGCCTATATGCACATCATTTTCATAGACATTGTTCAGGCCACTAAACTGCGGTTTTCCCCAAATTAATCTACAAACCGATGCGTATGCGATTGTATATAAAATATGGGTGCTTTGTTGCCTTTTTTAATTTTTTTTTTTTTTTTTTTTTACTAAAAACATAATAGCAGTTATTCTACGCGATGAATTTTCGTAATTTTTGGATGTATCACTATTTTCGACATGACAATTAAATACTGTTGTTTTTGTTTTAAGCATATTTAAAAAAAAAACAAAAAACAAACAAACGATCTGTTGACTATCATAGCAAATGTGTGTGCAGTTATGACCCAAAGGACGGGCGACATGCAAAAAAACAAAAAACTTTTTCGGACATCCCCTTTCCCTTTTTAACTCACACTACTCCCTTTTTGTTATTCCTCTCACCCCCCCCCTCTTACACATTAAATGAACTTCCTCCTCCTCCTCCTCCTCCTCCTCCTCCTCCTCCTCCATGCGACTATACACTTTCTCTTCTCTATTCCGACGCTCAGATATCAAAACAGATCCATGTGTTTACCAAATTTAGCGGTCCTTAAATCAATAGCGGATAAACCAATGTTTTTTTTTGTTGTTTTTTTTTTTTTGTATTTTTGTTTAATAATTTAGGTATTATTGTAGATTAACACCCCTGTACACACACACAACAAAAAAATCTTAAAATAAAAACAAATGAAATTCTACTTCTTTTAGGCGATTACGTGAAAACTGACGGAAAAATAGAGACAAAACAAAAAAATTACTTTAAGAAACTTAAAAATGTAAAATAATCCCCAAATTTCCGTGATATTGTATAGTTTTAGGGCAGTTAACTAGTAACTACTTCTGGAGATTTTCTTTTTTTAGAATATACTTCTTTTTTTTTAACATTTGCGTGTGGTTTTGCGATCTTGCCGCTCGGACTTAGCGTTAGTGATAAAACAGTTTGGTTAATTACAACACCACCAACAACGAAAACAAAAAATAATTTTTTAAATTTATTTATGAAACTGATTCCCACTCTAAATTCTAAATTAATTGTTTTTATTTTTGTTTGTTTTCTTTCTTATTTCCGTTAAGTTTTTCCATGTGTTCACCTGCAATCGCCTAAAAAAGTAGAATCTCATTCTTCTTTTTGGGAGGAGGGGAGAAGGATGATTCAGCAGATGGTGTTCATCAATAATTTTTTTTTTTAGAAATGATTTTGGGTTGGGGGGCAATTACCTGTAGTTTTGCAACCTTGCCACTCGAACTTGGGGTTAGTAGTAAAACAATTTAATTAACAACACTAGAAAATAAAAATAGAATAATTTTTTAAATTCATATAGGAAACTGATTCACACTCTACATTCTAAAATAATGGTTTTTATTTTATTTGTTTTCTTTCTTCTTTCCGCTAAGCTTTTTTTAAAAGGTGTTCACACGAAATCACCTAAAAAAGTAGAATATCATTTAAAAATTTTTTTTTTTTTTTTACAGAGAAAGTTGATTCAGTAGGGGGTGTTAATTTATAAATTTACCATAAATTTTGTTTTATATATAAGACTTACCCAATGGTACCATGAGATCCCAGAGATGTATCTGTTGCGAAATTCTCCCACTAATGTGGAAAGGACGGTGACCACTTTTTTGGGCCGCAGTGGCATGAAAGTTCCACGGTAGTCCTCAAAAGAATAAATTCCAAAGTCAGCGACGAAAGACATAGTTTTTAGCTCCGTTATTGGCATTTTGGGGGGTTTGTTTGTTTTTTGTTTGTTTGTTTTTTTTTTGCTTTAGATTTTCCTTTAGATTTTTCGGATGGGGAGAAACCGGAGAGAAGAGATTCTTCACCTTTATATCACGTCTATGATCACATCTGTGGCTTTTCTTATTTAAACAGTGCTGTCGTCGTCGGCGGCGGCGGTACAGCCGTTTCTCATGACTGTATCTCAAGCTAGTAAAACTGTGCTTAGCTTTCGGCAAGGAACCTCTTACTGACTGTGTGCCCACACGTTCTCGCTCCTTCATCCACCTCCTCCTCCTCTCTCTCTCTCTCTCTTTCTCTCTCTCTCTCTCACACACACACACACACACACACACACACACACACACACACACACACACACACACACACAGAGTTTGCCAGATTCTGGGTGCCTTAAGAACAGAACGAGGACTAGGAGTTTGAGAGGTGGTCGGGAGAGGATAACCACGTTTCGAGGGCGGTGGGGGTCTAGGAACTGAATCCAAAGACCTACCAAACAGACAGCAAGGTACCGATGCTATTTGTCACTCCACCCTTCACCGGGTCGCACCCCGGCAGTTCTTTTATTTTTTTTTTTTTTTTTCTGTTAGAAAAGGCAAGTGGAGAAAGAACTCATCCAGAAACATTTAGCATTTAAAGAATGCATTCTTCGTATTTTTTAACACACAAGCATATATATATTATAGATATTTGCGAACAGCTGTTTTGTTGTTTCACTGCTAATCAGTGTAGCTAAAAAGTGGCAAGCATGTCAATCCTAAGATTCGAAACCCAGACGCCAGATCACTTCCAACCGTGATCAGTGGTGCCGAGTTGTCTTACCATCTGAGCTTATGAACCGACTAGTATAAAGATTTATTTATACAAACGTTTTGGCTACACATGTGCATACATGTTTCAGCCACGACTTAATTCGAGGTCTAGCATAACTAGTATGCTGACAGAAGAGTCTGGGAAAATGAATGAATTTTGAAAATGATGAACTTAAAATTTCTGCTCGTAACAAATTTTAGTCGAAAGGCAGGAAAGCAAAAAACGCATTATTTATTAAAAATATTTTTTTTTATTGCATTTTCACCTCTTTGGTCTAGAGGGCTACTATCTGGGACATAATTTGTAGGGAGTTGAGCAGCAAGATGTCTGTTTACAATACACTTGAACTTCTGCATGTCAGTAGAGTCGAGGAAACAGAAACCCGAAAGGAAATTCCAAAGTCTATCAGTCCTAAAGAAAAAACTATTAGAGTAGAAGGATTTCTTTTATCTATGGATTTCTACTGTGTAGGGGTGGGATTTTGCTGCTTGTTGGGTCTGTCAGGGGTATTTACATCGAGGGGGTACAAGGGCTTGTAATTGGTCGGAGCACCTACGATTAAAGTACTTGTAAAACAGGCAGAGGGATTCAACATTTCGTTGATGAAACAGAGGTTGAAGCAAAAAAAAGAAAAGATATTCCCCATGGAACATCTCTGATGTGATTCCCGATGGCATCCCAGTCAGCCCTATTGTAGAACCTTGTCGTCTTGAGCAGTGGCTCTTCAACTTTAAGTCGAGAGTTTAGGGTGATGTCCATTATTATCACAGTGTGATCAGCATTCCTGAAAAGGCAATGGGCACTTGTTACACAATCCTCAGGAACTGCGGTCAGAAAGAAGTCCAGAAGTGAGGCTTGCTGGTCCGGATTATCTGGGAGACAGATCAGGAATGTTGCTGTCTGTATCGAGAAATGGGATATAAAAAAGTTATGTGTGATGCTACCAACTGCGTAAGTGTAGTTCGAGAAGCCAAGCCAACTACTGTTGTGGACATTTAAGTCACCAAATACATGTTTTTGGGTGCTAGTGTCTAGGGAGAGTGCTGTTAGAGATATGATTGATTAGAGTACAGTCTTGAGTCCAGGGAGAATGATAAAGAAAGTATAAGTTAGTCTAAAGCACATGAAGGCCTAGTCGTCTGATTCTTGTTTACGTTCTCTAGTTATGAGGAGGGTGTTACGAATATAGACTCCAATTCCGTGTATGTGTCTGTCAGAGTCCTTATGACAAAGTGTAAGATAATCAGACATGTTAAAGTCGCTGAGATTTAAAACTTATAAAATTGCCAAAAAAGGTGATATATATATATATATATATATATATATATATATATATATATATATTTCTCGTAGCTAAATTGAATATTGAAATGCTCATATCTTTGCCGCTTTGGGATGAATTTTGCTTTGGTGGTTTTTTTTTTTTTTTTGCTTGGTTATCTTCTTTGTGGCCTTGCGAGGTCACTAATATAGATATACTACCTTTTTGGCAATTTTATAAGCTCCAAATCTCAGCTACTACTGATGAGAATTTAACAAATGAACGTTCGTTGGAAAGCTAATGACCTGAATTGTGTAGAGAGCTATATGACATTTTCCCATCAGGTCGCACATTAAGGGGATCATTCACCACCCCGAGCCTATTTTTTGGCGCTTTTTTACAGCCATAAAACGTTTCAATCATAGTCATTTGTTTTGCTAGTTTTGCATATGAATTACAAAATATTTTATATTTTCCCAAAATCTCTGGCCTTGATGGATGGGAGACTAAAACTTGCTGCTATGGATTCAACTGATCCGAAATAACAGCAAGGGGAGACTTGATTCCAAATATTTCTCATATTTTATATCTCACCTCTTTAGTTTTCATACATAAAGTAAATTTCACAATGTATAAAGATTATTTAATACTGGAGATATTCATAATCGTACCCTATTTCCAAAAGAGGGGAGATGTAACGTATTTGAAACCATAGCAGTAAGTTTTAGTCTACCCTCCATCAAGGCCAGAGGTTTTGGGGATATATATATATATATATATATATGCATACTCGCTATTTTAAACTTACGTATGACAAATAAAATAAAATCTAATTAAAATTAAGTATGACAGACAAACAAAAATGCTATTTCAAACGTCAGCATGACAGACCAACAAGAGTCTCTTAGAGAGATGCTTGAACGTATCTAATCGGAGCTATGTCCGTTCAATCTATGAATCTTATCAACGAAAATGCTATGACAAACATAATTTTAATACACTTAGGAAAATGCAATTTGGAACTCAATTGTGACAGACCGACAACGGACGTACAAAGCCTCTGACTTTTATACAAGTACGCATCTAAACGGTCGCCACTTACAAAAGGCAAGTGCTTGAGATAATATCGTTTTGATTAAAAACGTTATAACAAATTTAAGTTTCTGCAAGAAAATGCGTGAGGTGCTCCACTTAAAAACGATACAAATCTAAAGTCATACTTGTTTCGTGCCGTCAAAAGAAAAAAACCCTGGTTAACTATATTCATCCCCCTACTCCCACTGAGGAAAGATGTGACACAAGGTCGGAAGGTGGAGATTAAAAGGTTAGCACACAAGAGGTGGATGCTCTCTGGCTCTACAAAAAATATCTCCGCAACCATGCTGCTATTCCACAGTAGGATTGATTCTGACGATTAGTAATGAACTTCTAAAAGAGAAAAGATAAAGCCTGGGAGATTGGACCTTCTAGAACTGATCAGAATAATATGTCAGCCTGACAGAGCAAGGCTAGCTGATGCCACACCAGCCCACCTTCTGTCGGACTTAGTGTCAAGGACATATCCTCGACTGGTATGGTGTGCCCGAAAGAATTTTGGTCTTCTAAGTTAATCCTGGTTAATAGTATTTATAAATATAACCGAGCGTGAACGCACATATGACAGCAGAAGCTGTATACAAATGACCGAGCTGTGTGTGAGGTGACATCACAATGAGGAAGAAGGAAAGAAAAGATTATAAGCACACTGGCGTACAAGACTTTTGAATAAGAGACAAGGTGTTATTTTAGAAGTACCTGTAAATAAATGCCTGTTGTTTCAAATGAAAAAAAAAATGAGTAAAATTCTTTCCTTGTCTTTTTTTTCTTGTGACTGCATACAACGTGTGGGTCCCGAGTGTTGCCATGTAATAATCACGTTACATAAATCCAAGTATCTGAAATTTGCTCAACTTCATTGTTTTTGTATCATTTGGCTTCTTCGGACTGCCGTTTTCATCTTGAGTATTTTATTCAGAACGTTTCAGGTGTATTTTATTGAACTTGAGTCTTTTTGTTGGACTCAAAAGTCTGCATGGAATTTCGAACAGAACCCTTTATTTTAGTCATGAGAGTAGCCTACTCTCATTCCATCCACTATGATTGAGTAAAAGTCCTATGTGTGTGTGTGTGTGTGTGTGTGTGTGTGTGAAATGGCACTAACTTCATTCAGGTTTAACCAGCTTCCTCCAAGGGAGAAAGTTCCACGGGAATATGAAATTCACAAACGGTCCTCAGTCGCATGTATATCCCCATTATAGGAGATGTCAACGTTAAGTTTTTGCAACTCTTTCAGGGAAATGTTGATGTCCTCCTACATACAGCGCCTGATATTACCAAATTGGTTACCCATTTTAGTAATAACCAAGCTCAACGTTGCTTAACTTTGGTGATCTGACGGGAACCGGTGTGTCAATGTGATTATGCTGTATACCTAAGTAATTTCGCAATTATATTTTGTGGGTCGCCCACACCAAGGATTGGCCCACACCCAGGATTGAACCTTCAACATCTAGAAGAATGTAACTTAGAAATTAATTTACCGAGTACATTATCCGCTACGCCACGCACCCTTGTTTTACTTTGAATCCAATCCTTTGGTTAAATTAAAGTAAAAACTTAGTTGAAACTGTCAGAAAAGGAAACACAAGTTTTGCCATCCTTCACTGCCAGAACTATAAAAAGTCTCGAGGCAGCTCATGCGTGTTAAAATGATGCAGTAAATTGAAAGGACCATTACAAAAATTCATTTCCAATAAAAGAATTAAACTCGAGAAAAGATATGAAAACGCTGCACACGCTTTTAAACCTCTTTTTTTATATGGCCCCGGCCAACGCCGGGTAGCCCTGCCAGTGTACAATAAAGAAGCAAATTGTAGAAAAAGAAAAACAACAGGTGATATTATCAGTATAGAAAACACATATATGACTCATTCTTACCTTCTTGGGAGGGGAGAAGTTTCAATTCGCATACTATCCAGGAAGCCCTTACAGAAGTGATGATTAAGCCTTCAGCCTCCGTAAGACTATAACTTTGAACTGATCGTAACTTAGCATCTTTATCCGTTGCGCCATATGTCCATGTGGAATAATCCATATAATACAGATTATCAATTCGCATCTAAAAGATTCCCAAACAAAATATTAGATATACCCCAAAATATATATCATTAATTTTACGTTTCTTTTCTTTCTTTTTATTTATTTTTTTTTTTTGAGATGGGGATTGATTATTCGTATTATTTCGATTCATCAAACTACTATTCTCACCTTGATTGTGATTTTCACAACGTTTCGGTCGATGTAACCTCCGACCTTCTTCAGGTGTATCTTTTCAAACTCTGGAGTTTGGACGGAATTTTGAATGGAATCCTTTGTTTACTTTATGGAGGTAGCATGTTCTTGTTCCGTCCGCCATGACTGGATAGAGGTCCTAAACAATTCGCAATTGTATTTTTCAGTCGCCCAGACTGAGAATTGAGCCTTCAAGTTTCAGGAGAGTATCACTTTTACAACTGATTTTTTTTTCACGTACTCTAACCAATGTGCGATTAGTTCTTGCAGATAGTTCTAATACAAATTTTGGGGGTCTTAAACTTATTTTATTTCTAGTTGTTGTCGAGTTCGATGGAAGCATTTCTGTGTTCAACAAGATACATCCTGAGAAGGTCAGAGGTTACATCAACCGAAACGTTGTGAAAATGACACAGACGACGAGAACAGTAATCCGAAGAATCCAAATAAAACTCATATATAATTAATTTTTAAACTTCTGATATTATTGTGCATTCTAACAGAAAATTTATTTCACTACAAAAATTGGTGAAATTAGAAATACCCAGACATTTAATTTCAATTAATTAAAAAAAAATAAACACAGATGATCCAAAAAGGATACAATCCCCCCCCCCCAAATCCAGATGATCCAAAAAGGATTAAAAAAAAACAAGAAAACACAAATGATAAAAAAAGAATACAAAAAAAAACCCAGATGATCCAAAGAGGATTAAAAAAAACCCAAAAAAACAAGAAAGAACACAGATGATCCAAAAGGATACAAAAAAAAACAAAAAAAATCAGATGATCCAAAAAGGATAAAAAAAAAAACAAAAAAAAACAGATGATCTAAAGAAGATACAAAAAAAAATGCTTTTGAGTAAGAATTGAACGGAAAATATATTATTATCACTATAAAACATAAATCAAAATAAATTATTTAAAAAAATTGTTGAACTATTTCATTCCTGGATTATTTTAAGCGATGCAACACTGGCTGGAGCTTATAAAATATTAAAGCAAATATTATTTCAAAACCAAACAGGACAGAGAGAGAAAGCTTCTCTCATCTTCATATGAGGTAGCAAAAAAAACAAAAAAAAAACAAAACAGGTGGAGCATTCAAAGAATTAATTTCCCCCCTTATTACTGTGCTCATTAGCGTTGGCAATTAGTTCGCGTTTGGTATTTTGCTTACTCGAAATGAATGCAGCATTAGATCTTGTAATGACCCCTTGTATTTATGGTTGATCTATTTCTTGTTTGTTCTTGTGGGTTTTTTTTTTTTACCCACAGACACACTAATACAAATTGACCAATCCTGATGAAACTTGGTATGTATATTCAAATGAGCTTATAGGTTATTTTAAACACGCCTCTGCAAAGTTTAAATTGAATCTAACCACATCATTTGGATTCTTCAGACTATTGTTCTCTTCTTGAGTTTCATTTTCACGATGTTTCAGTCGATGTAACCTCCGACCTTCTTCAGGTGTATCTTGTTGAAGTCACTAATCTTTCTGTCAAACTCCGTAAATAGCACAGAATTTCGAACGGAATCCATTATTCAATCCATGGGGAGTAACATGTTCTCGTTCTGTAAGCCATGACTAAATAGAAGTCCCAAGTATTTTTGAGTGTCGTCCACATTAAGGATTGACCTTTCAACCCTTAGAAGAGGATGGCATCTACTACTAATTACAAGATTGGATTGAATCCAATTCCAAAATATAAATTAGATTCAGAAAATTCTGGTGCAAAAATATCTCGGAAATTGCTAATTAATCTATAAAACAAATATAAAATTGAGATTTCAGCTTAAGATGAAAGAAAAATGGTGCATGCGAAAAGGAAATGATCTTGCTTGCATGATAGAAAAAAAAAATTATCTCGCTTGCATGGGAAAAGGGAATGATCTCGCTCGCATGTAAAAAACATATAATCTCACTTGCATGGGCAAAGGGAATGATCTTGTGTATGGAAAAAGGAAATTATCTTGCTTGCATGAAAAAAGGAAATGATCTTACTTGCATGGGAAAAGGAAATGATCTCGCTTGCATGGGAAAAGGGAATGATCTCGCTTGCATGGGAAAAGGGAATGATCTCGCTTGCATGGGAAAAGGGAATAATCTCGCTTGCATGGGAAAAGATAAATGATCTCGTTTGTAGGTGAAAAGGGAATGATCTCGTGTGTATATATATATATATATATATATATATATATATATATATATATATATATATATATATATATATATATATATATATATATATTCTTGTGTGCAGGGCGTTTGCTCAGTGGGTAGAGTGCTTGCCTTGCATGCAAGAGGCTCGGGTTTCGAATCCTGAGTTTGGATGTGTCTAACTGATGAGCCCAAATGAGGGCGAAACTCGTCTTGGACTTCCGGTTCTTTGACTGTTATGGCTCTTGTGAGCTGCGACGTTGTTTGGCTGTGGAATTTATTATATATATATATATATTATGGCTATGTAAAGACCAATTTTAAACCTGTTCGAAAACATTCTTTATTTTAGATTGTGAAATTAAAAAATAAAAATGAATACGTCAATTGACCGGTTTGGAAGCTCGCTCAACAGAATTTTAGTGCCGACTTTTTTCCATCTCTTAGCAAGTCGCACTCTCTTTACCATCTCAAAATTCTAGAAACTATATATATTAAGACTCTGAGATCTCTTTGCAAACAAAATGAGACTCTTTTAGGGCTTAATCTAGTTTCTATTTAATAATTAATTTCACCCTCTTATTTAAAAAAAAAATTTTTTTCACCCTGCTTTTTCGGCTCCAATTGATTGTCCCCCCCTTTTCTCTTTTTTAAAACGCAATTTAGCTCGATTTTAGCTCTGTTAAGCGAGCTTCGAAACCGGTCAATTGACGTATTCATTTTTATTTTTTAATTTCACAATCTAAAATAAAGAATGTTTTCGAACAGGTTTAAAATTGGTCTTTACATAGCCATAATATATTTTGTACCCCGCAAAAAATATTTATATATATATATATATATATATATGCACACACTAGAAGGATGTCCGTTGTAGGACACGTAAAATTAATTCTTCAAACCGAAAAGCTTTGTGCCATTTTCATATCAAACAAAGATTAAAATCAAGAAAGTAAAATACATATTTTCGATGCCTCAGAAGTTGTTTTCAGTGATGTAGTATTTCACTGTAGATTTCGATTTTACATCATATAATGCTACAAAACCTTATGCCTAGAATCTTTATTCCAATTGCTATCAAAATCCATTACATGATTTTGTTTCTAGAAAATGTTTAAGCCTAAGATGAGAGGTTCTTAAGAAGAAAGTGAAACTCAAGGAATCTCGCTTAAATTATTGCAAATCTAATATATTTGTATTTTCAAAGAGAAAGTTGTGCCTATAAGCGCTCTTATAATACCCTAAAATATATTAATTGATGTCGAATATCTATGGTTAAGTTTTCACAAAACTAAGATTTACCTTAATTTTCACAAAAAGCTTCCACTTCATCTTTTTTCCCTTTGCATAAAACAAAATTAAAATTAAATATAGCCAACATTACTCACCGTAACGACTGTTAGCTGTGTTACAAAATTCATGATGCATTGATTTGTTAGTTTAAAAGTGAATTCTTTAATGCAAACATACAAACATATAAACACATAAACATACAAACATATAAACATATGACCTTATAAACATATAAACATATACACAAATGAACATATAAACAAATGAACATATAAACATATAAACATATGAACATATAAACATATGAACATATAAACATATGAACATATAAACAAACATATAAACATATAAACATATAAACACATAAACATATAAACATACAAACATATAAACACATAAACATATAAACACATAAACATATAAACATATAAACATACAAACATATAAACATACAAACATATAAACATATAAACATAGAAACATACAAACACATAAACATACAAACATATAAACACATAAACATATAAACACATAAACATATAAACACATAAACATATAAACACATAAACATATAAACACATAAACATACAAACACATAAACATACGAACACATAAACATATAAACATACAAACATATAAACACATAAGCATATAAACATATAAACACATAAACATATAAACATATGAACATACAAACATACAAACATATAAACATACAAACATACAAACATACAAACATATAAACATACAAACATATAAACATACAAACATATAAACATACAAACATATAAACATACAAACATACAAACATACAAACATACAAACATATAAACATATAAACATACAAACATATAAACATACAAACATACAAACATATAAACATATAAACACATAAACATACAAACACATAAACACATAAACATATAAACATATAAACACATAAACATATAAACATACAAACATACAAACATATAAACATACAAACATATAAACATACAAACATATAAACATACAAACATATGAACATATAAACATATAAACATATAAACATATAAACATATAAAAATACAAACATACAAACACATAAACATATAAACATATAAACATACAAACATATAAACATATGAACATATAAACATATAAACATATGAACATATAAACATATGAACATATAAACATACAAACACAGAAACATACAAACACATAAACATATAAACATATAAACATATAAACACATGAACATATAAACATATAAACATATAAACATACAAACATATAAACATATAAACACATAAACATAAAAATACATAAACATACAAACATATAAACATATAAACATATAAACATATAAACATACAAACACATAAACATACAAACACATAAACATACAAACATATAAACATACAAACATATAAACATACAAACACATAAACATACAAGCATATAAACATAAACATATAAACATACAAACATATAAACATACAAACATACAAACATATAAACATATAAACATATAAACACATAAACATAAAAATACATAAACATACAAACATATAAACATATAAACATATAAACATACAAACACATAAACATACAAACACATAAACATACAAACATATAAACATATAAACATATAAACATATGAACATATAAACATATAAACATACAAACACATAAGCATACAAACATACAAACACATAAACATACAAACATACAAACATACAAACACATAAACATACAAACACATAAAACATATACGCAACTTTAAATCTAAATAGAAATAGTTTCATTTATGTTTTGCATTATCAAAACTAATAAAATATGCCGAAAAGTTCAAAGGATGGAATACTGCTGCCACATCTGGGCAGGAGCTGCTAAAAACAGCCTATCTTGCCTTGACAGAGAACAATATAGACTTCGTGGTTTAGTGGGGGATGCCCTTTTCTCTTCCCTGCAACCTCTCTCCCACAGAAGGGACGTTGTGAGCCTGTCTTTGTTTTATCGTTATTTCCATGGCAAGTGCTCGTCTGAGCTCCAATCTCTGGTCCCCCCTCGCCAATCTTTCACGAAAAACACCCGTCTAGCTTAAACTACTGTTAATAATTTTCCCCACTCTTTATCTGTGCCTAAATCAAAATGTAGATTCCATGAACAAAGCTTCTTTCTTAGAAGTGCACACCTGTGGAACTCTCTTCCGTTTGCCTGTTTCCCACCTAACTACAACCTGGATGTCTTCAAGTCCAACATAAACAAATTTCTGATGAATCGCCCCCTTAAGTAAGACACTTTATCAAATTTCCAATGCTAACGATTACTACGATACTATTTCATTGATCACTGTACACGCAATAACCCTTATCCCCGAGTGGCTTCCGGGCCTTGATAAGTGGTGAATACCATATAAAAAAAAAAGCTTGAATTTGTTTAAGAAAGATCCTTTTGTTGATTTAAAAACAAAAATGTACAAAAAAAAAAAAAAGCCAAAAAATTCAATTTGCTGAACATTCACATAAGACCTGTTTCTCATCATGAAATATGTCTTTTAAGTATTTCTCAGCATGAAGTTTAAATGATTCAACCGAAAGTAGCAGAGAGGAATTTATCATTAGTTTGGCTGGTACCAGATGAATGTCTTACCTCGACCAAAAACTCAGTTTAGGACCCCCATTGTTTTGTTCTGAAATCATTGTTTATAAATTCAGCACAATTATGTTTACACACCAGTTCTCACCAAATCACCGAAGTTAAGCAATGTTGAGCCTGGCCAGTACCAGATGGGTGACCATTTCAGAAGGCGAGGCACTATATATACAGCGAGGTAAAATACAAGGTTGAGGAACTAACGCGGTCTATCCTTCTCTCGAGGGTAGATGGGACTCTCTTAAGCCATGGTAGGCACCCCATCTAGTGATGGCGTCATGATAAAAAATACCCTTGATAGCCCTGGCGAAGCATCAAGTATTCGGCTACCGACAAGATTTGAATTACACTACAAACGTGTAGTGAGTTCAATCTCGGCTGCGGCCGCGCTGGGTGGATGGTTTATAAATAATGAGTGAATTGAGAAAATAATTTCATCTTCACATATATTTAAAGCAAAAAAGAAGGAAAAAAAACATGATATTAATTAGATAAAATAAAATGGACGGCATCAACAGAAAAAATACTCCAGACAGTACTAGGTATGGCCAAAGAAAATTAGCAATATCCGGCTAGAAAAAAAAAAGAAAGAATATTGGAATACAAAAATTAAACACAGATCATTGAAATAATTCTACGTCTACACAAAGAAACGTCAGCCAGAAGAGAAGTGACAGAATTCTTAAAACCATGCAAAAAAAAAAAAAAAAAAAAAAAACACTAAAGAAACTTATTCGTCATATATTTGGTAGACTTAGGAATCTTCATGTCGCTATAGATGTGCACAGTCAAACAAGCTCCAACCCTTGTTCCATTCCTGCAATGTGACATCCCTATACTTGTTTTACATGTACTTTAATGGAATGTGCTCCAACGAACTTGTAGCACTGGTTTCCTCCTTAAATTAAATGCCCTCGACTAATCCGACAAACAGCAAAATCCCATCCCTTCCATTTTGAGGTCACCAGATGCCGGAAAGCTTTCTACTCAATGAAAGTTTCTTCCCACAATGTGCTAAGCTTTGGAATCCCCTCCCTGTATCCTGCTTTCCCGAATGTACTGACATGCAAAAATTTTAGTGTAATGTGAACAGATATCTTGCTGCTCAACTCCCTACTTAGAATGTCCCTGTAAGCATGGTCGCTAATTCACAGTAACTCCCTTACGTCTTAGTGGAAATTTGCCTTATTTGGGTGAATGTTTATAAAAAAAATAAAAAAAAGAACTATAATAACAGACGGTAAGATGAAGCTAACTGTCTTTGAAATGAAATGTTTAAGAATTGTCCAATGGAATAACTTTGCCAGATAGACTAAGAAATGAAGATATAAGAAAAAGGCTTAATGTAAATAGATTCACCAACAATCTTATTAAAAAAAAAGAAGAAAAAAAAAGATGGGGATTGTACAGTTAAGCCAACAAAACAACTAAGGTAATAAAAAAAAAAAAAAGCCCAAAAAAACAAAAACAAACAAAAAAAACAACAAAAAAACAAAAATAAATACACAAAAATAAATGTTACCATAGCAAATAAAACTTACTTTTTTCCTACCTGGTTCATTGTTTTGTTTTTTTTGGTTTTTTGAGTTTTTTTCGTGTGTTTTAAATTAGTTTTAAATACTCTTTATTTCTTCGTAAATATTTACTTTTTATGAGTTTTCAGTTAACAAGATGGCCGCCAACATAAACATAAAAGGAACATGAAAAACACAAATTTCAAAACGAGGCTTGTTTCCCCATAAAGAAGAATGTCAGCAACCATCTTGTTGGCTACCAACTCGTATAAAGGGAATATTTGGGACGAAATAAAGAGCATTTAAAATTACTTAAAAACAAAACAAAAACAATGATGCAGGGAGGTTGCAAAATAACTTTTATTGGCTATGGCAACATTTATGTGTTTGTATGTTTGAATTTTGCGACCTTTTATTTTGTTTGTTTGTTTGTGGGCTTCAGTGCACAACACTCCAAAAAAGCTTAACGTGGTTTGGACATGTTTCCTGGCAGGCAGACTCCAATTATGTAAAAAAATATATATAAAAGAAAATTTCATGCAATAAATATGAAGAGAATCACCACCAAAACGATGGACAAATCAGATAAGAGTTAAGACTGCCATTTGTGATAGCTGAAAAATTGGCATAAGATCGTGATACATGATGGGATTTTGTTCTCAAGCATGTGGCGAAGCTTTCTGGTGTATGCAAAAATGTCAAACATGGATTATAAATTTATATTCTTCGGACTACTGTTCTCATTTTCAGTGTCATTTTCACAACGTTTCGGTCAATGTAACCACTGACTTTCTTCGGGTGTATCCAAATTTCCGAGTTTGACAAGATACATCTGAAGAAGGTCGGAGGTTACATCGATTAAAACGTTGTGAAATGACACTCAAGATGAGAACAATAGCCCGAAAAATCAAAATAATATAAATAACCAATTCTTATCTATTCAGAAAGAATATGAGTTTATAATACAAGACTTTGGAAAATTTTGTAATGACAAAAATGAATGATGAAAGAAAAGGGGAAACGTGAAGCTGTGGTGCATTATTGTACATGAAAAGAAGAAGAAGAAAAGAAGTCGTCGTAGGAAGAGGGGAAGAAAAAGAAGAAAAGAAAAAAAGGAGAAAAGAAAGAAAAAGGAGGAGAAATATCTTTAAATATTTAAATAAAATTATTTGGGGGAAACACCAGATGTTTTTGCATACAAATTCCAAGGATCTTCTGATTGTATACAGAACTAACATTATCTACTCCTTTACCCCTGACAGAGAGAGAGAGAGAGAGAGAGAGAGAGAGAGAGAGAGAGAGAGAGAGAGAGAGAGAGAAACTGCAAGACAGAAAGAGAGAGAGAGAGAGAGAGAGAGAGAGAGAAAGAGAGAGAGAGAGAAAGAGAGAGAGAGAGAGAGAGAGAGAGAGAAAGAGAGAGAGAGAGAAAGAGAGAGAGAGAGAGAGAGAGAGAGAGAGAGAGAGAGAGAGCATACTAGGTGGTCCTGTAAGTGATGTTTCAGCAGCTTTGGAATCGTCTATACTTGTATCTATTTTATGCTTTTAAAATGTTGCAAGAAAAAATTATATAGAGACACATGTAACGACTTTTTTTAAATAATAATAATAAAAAAAATAACGTTACTGCAAATGTGTGTTAATCTTAGCCCATTCGATGATTTAGTCACGTGATCACTCATTAATAGGTGCGACTCAAAAGCTCACTTCCCTTCTTTGATTTAATCAGCAAGGCGACAACATCATTTGTTTACTGCTCCTAGTTCACCTAAACTCGTCCTGAGACTTGTGGTCAATCGCCTCTCTTTCAAGCCATTCCCTTGACATCTATTTGATAAGTTTTTTTACGGTATCTACATATTAGGAAACTTTTACACGTATGCATATTCCAGTATATTACTGGGGGTGACGGTTTAGTTTAGTTTGATTGTTTTACAGCATATCAGCTCTTTTCAGCAGTGACGTTCAGATAACTTTTTAAGAGCAGGTGCTCAAGTAAAAGACGATGTCTCAGTGAGGCGCAGGCTTAATAATACATTCCTCTGAAAATGTCACTTTTAAAACTGGAGTAAAAGGGGAAGGTGCTTGAGCACGCCTAGCACACACACACACCGTGGGCACGTCTCTGCTTTTCAGGTTATTTAATGTCTTCTCCGGTCATTTTGGATTAAGTTCTTAGCTTCAAGTTCTTCAAATATTTATTTATGGTATTTGGTTTGTTGTTTTTGTATAGGAAAATTAATGTTTTTGTTTTTCACTTGATTAAGTTTTTGGAGAAGGAAAAGAAAAAAAATGTCATTAATGTTTGGTGCATTTTAGGTTAGAAAGTCAGATGTGATAGCAGGGTTTGACAGTTGCAAAGTGGTTAACGACACGGACTGTAAACCTGGATATGCCAAGTTCGAATCCATTTTGTTCCACAGAAACTTTCAATAAACCCACAATTGGCCATGTGTCTAACCTCCTAGAGAGGGGGTGAAAAGTGGCTAAGTGGTTAACGACACGGACTCGAAAATGTGGGCGAGTCAAGTTTGAATCCAGTTCGTTATCCAGAAATTCTTTCATCAAATCTTGTCTTCTGGAGTAAATAAAAATGTTCAGATGTATTACTTACAAGCACAAATAAATCCTGTTATATTTTTATAACATTTTATAGTTCTTTTAATTTAACTCTTATTTCGAAGTAATTCACAGTTGCATTTTGTGTATCGCCCGCACTGAAGATTGAACCTTCAACCTCCAGAAAAGTGTACATTACAACTGAATTTTACCAAATACTTTATCTACTATGCAACAGGTCATGATGAACGACACTAAAAATGCAATTGCAAATTAGTTAAGACTTCTATTCAGTCATGGCTGATAGAATGAGAGCATGCTACCTCTGTGGATTAAATAAAGGGTTCCATTCAAAATTATGTGCAGATTCCTCAGCTCGACAGAAATATTCCAGAGTTCGACAGAAAAATTCCAGTTTGACAAAAAGG
The DNA here is from genome assembly GCF_053919585.1 of Euprymna scolopes. NCBI lineage: Eukaryota > Metazoa > Mollusca > Cephalopoda > Sepiida > Sepiolidae > Euprymna > Euprymna scolopes. Next base: position 5,539,533 of record NC_136494.1, on the reverse strand, counting down.
TTCCAGAGTTTGACAGAATGATTCCAGAGTTTGACGAAAAGGTTCCAGAGTTTGATAGAATGATTCCAGAGTTTTATAAGAAGAAGGTCGGAAATTACATCAACCGAAATGTGCAGATTACGATGAGAACTGTAGTCAGATTAATCCAAATAAGACGAATTATCAATCCTCATCTCAAAAATTCAGAAAAAAAATTACTAGTAAATTGGCTAAGTCGATTAACTACAAGAAATATAATTCTCGTTGAAGGTTCAATCCTCAGTGTGGGCGACACCAAAAATATAACTACGAATTACTTAGGATTTCTACCTAGTCATGGCTGACAGAAAGACACCATGCTACTGCCGTGGATTAAAAAAAGGGTTTCATTTGAAATTCCATACAGATAAGTTCGACAAGATACAGGTAAAGAAGGTCGGAGGTTACGTCCACTGAATGTTGTGCAAATAACACTTTTTTTTTAATTTAAGTTTCTTCTATTTGAAAAAGGATACCACAGAAACGATGATTGACTTGTCATCAAGAAACGTCGAATGTAAGTTAACTCATTTGACCGTTTTGATGGCCATCAAGTACAAAATGTTAATCAGGAAGTGAACCTACTGAGAGGCGAGATTTTATATAAGCAACACTTTCTTGGCGGGGGGGGGGGATCTTTACAATAACAATCAGTTCTACCATTCTTATATGTGCCAATCTAAACTAACGAGATGAGAGCATGTATATATTTTGTTTGCAATGGTCCTGTTAATGACTTACCCTTTCACAAAATGTTATTGTAATTAAGAACATTGGACAAGTACTAATTAGAGGACACACACACACACACACACACACACACACACACACACACACACACACACACACACACAAATAAAAACAAGATAATTATTTCGTCTATCTCTATTTTTTTTTTTTTTTCATTTTTCTTAAACTTTTTCTTCTAGGGGATGGGACATCCAACCAGATGTCTGACATTTACCCCTATTTTAGTGAGTCCAACCAAGAGATCTTTTCAGGATTCTAGCCGTCCCTTTCAGTGCAATCGTTTGTATTTCACTTGCACTTGGTTCACCGGGTATGCTTGCTATGTACTTTTTAAAGTTCTTTTTCATAAGCCCAGTTGCTCCTATGATGACTGGTATAATTGAAACGTCTTTTAATTTCCAATTTCGTTTCATATCATACATAAGTCCTTGATACTTTGTAATCTTTTCCCTCTCAACTCTGTTAAGCCCTGTATCATTGGGTACACTGACCTCTATTACGGTCGCTTTTTTGTTTGTTCTGTCCCAAATCACTATATCTGGTTTAACAGCTGCATTTTCAAGATATGTAGCAGTAGGGATTATGTAGTCATAGTGAATAGTGTAGTTGTCATTCCCAACTGTTTGTTCGGGTATATGTTCCCAGGAGTTTTTACTACACTGAATGTTGAGTTTCTTACATATCTTCCAGTGAAGGTTTATGGCATATCTTATTGTTTCATTATACTTCAGTCAAAGTTATCAAAAATCAAGGGGACCCCTTCCTGAGGCTAACACTTGGTCCCTATACGAGATAAATAGATATTCGGATGTTCCATTAAATTTCTCCTCTTCATCTCAAACACTGAGTTAGTAAAGAAGTTAAGACTATAATTTTCCTCTCCACAATTGGCCATTTACCTTTCTTGTGATCTCTTGACCTTACTGGATTCCAGAACAAGAATTCATCTAGTCTGGTTGAGTATCCATCTTCGTGTTGTTACGTGAGGTATCATCACGAAGCTGGATACTTGAGGTAACATCACTTGGAAAAGGTGCATCATTCCTCGTAAAACCCAGTGTGGGTTAACTATTCAGAGGAGATCTTATTGGTGCCGAGAAAACTGTTATTTTGAATATTTAATCAGGGTTTACTTGTAGGAGAAAGTATCCTCATGCCAGTTTGTCCTGACAAACTTTTGTAAAAAGAGAGATCTTAGACACTCGAAGATAGTGTCTAGTAGGCATTCAAGTTCTCTTCTATCAACCATTTATGGATTATTTAATGCTGAATAAATTTGTCAAATGAAATTCTACAAGATAATCATTTTATACTAGCAGCTGCGCCGCGTCGGCACACACAACGCCGAGTCAAACACCAAATCAAGTACACTCAACATCGTCTTACCATCAACGCTTACCTTGTGAACTTGGAGTATAGGAAATTTCCGTATGCACAAAACAAAATCATTGAAAAAATAAAAATACCCTAACTAAGGGTAAGGATAATGAGAAAACGTTGGATAAAATGATGGTTAAAATTATTATGAATTTGTCAGGATTTGAACCTAGAATCTTCTGACTCGTAGTCAGACGCGTTATCCATTGCGCCACAAGTCCTGTCCAAATGCCGAAAAATGTTACTGTGACTGTATACAGACAGTGCTAAATTCCATGAGCAGGTAACTTTTTCAACAATTGCACGAAACGGCCCCAGAACCCTTATTTTGGGATTTTTGTGTGACTTGGCGTCGTTCGTTACAAACCATATATAGATAAGGACAATCTAGGTACTCACACCTTTCGGGAGAAAAAAAGAATTTTTCAATTTGGTTCATCCGTCCGAAAGTTTTATTGGTATATACACACACACAGATAAATAAATAAACTTTTAGAATTTTATTACTAGCATAGATAGATTAGAATGAATTAACAGGAATTTGTTGGCATTCGATTTTAAGATGACCATGTTGTAATCTGCAGGGAAGCAAGTGTTCCACAGATGAAGTCCTTGTTAAGAAAACTATTCGTAAAAATACTGTGTAACATTAGGTTTCTTTTACGGCAGATCCGTCATCTATGTCTTTTTTAAAACAGATCCATCGTCTATGTCTTTTTTAAAGCAGGTCCGTCATCTATGTCTTTTTTTAAATCTAATTTATAAAACTCACTGTGTCTGTATGTCTGTCCCCATATTCTCAAACTATCTCCTCCGAAACTAAAAGTTGCAGTGGAGCGGTAAGGACCCTCAAATTATTGGATTTTTACAGACCGTTTTTTTTTTTTATGGTCTTTAGCTAAAATATAATAGTTAAAATATTTTTTAAGGGTCAAAAATAAAAAAAATCGTTAAACATTTTGTACATTCATCTCAGTTTATTTTTAATCAGTTTATATGCGTGTCACGTTAATACAGTGATAACGTCACCAGCTTTGAATACTGCAGTTTCGGTTTCGATTCTAGCCGCTGGCACCCAAATATTTTTTTTTCACTTTTTAAATCACAACTCTATAATAATATATACGAAATCTGGACAAATTAAATTATCATATTTAAGCGTATTTTACGCCCGGGCAAAGCCGGGTGCCCCCTGCCGTTTTTTTTATGGCATATCAACCATCTATGTTTTCTTTTTAAATGCTAGATAAAATTGTAAACTTTAATTTCTATAGTAAAGATATTCTGTATTCTTAGAATACAGTGCATTACTCTTAGAAAAGATTTTCCTTGAAAACATTACTCTTATAAAGAAACTAGTAGGGAATCCCGACGTTGCCCGGGATTGAATGAAAAGCAACAAATATTTCACACTTTCAATACTTTTATTGCTATCGTATCGACCATTTTTCAATCAAATCAATTTGTGAATGGGCTTTTGTCACACTGTCACAGGTCACCAAACGTGACCTTTCTAAGTCACTGGTAACAGGTGTGAACCTTCACACATGCGTCGTGATCGTCTTTCACAGGGAATTCTCCATGAGTTCTCCTGGCGCAGTGGCATCTGGTTGGTCGGTTTTAATGTCGATTTCACTTTCAGGTTGATATACCGAAGTGAATAGAGTTTCATGCACACAAAAGAAAGACAAACTCATATTTTTCTATTCTACGAGTTAATTCAACTAAAATTTACAAAATATAATATAACCTTATATACAATTGTTCAATGTTGATTTCTTACAAAACACACTACTGAATCTTACTTTCCGTGTTTTGCGGTGGCGACGGAAGGGTGTGATGATTCTTCGATTAGTGTTGGGTTATTTCAAGATTTCCCTGCGTGTGCTTGTCATTCTGCAAACGCTCCCAGGGTCAGTTGTCACGGTCAGGAGAGGTTAAGCTCATAACCTCAATTTCCTTTACCTATTCTCAAGGTGACATCTGGTTTCAGTTTTCCACCAAACAATAAATTTATATGTCGGTTTTACAAAAACACAATAAAATTCATAACTTAACTCTTCTTTTCAACGAGGTTGGCCACTTCTGCCCGGAAACGCAATAAGGCTTAACAGTTAATACAAGCATAGTTGCCTGGCCTTCTACAGTGTTTCAGGAGTCTTAATTTCCCCCAATGGGGAGCTCTACCACTTCTCAAATGCACTTGTGATGTTAGGCTGTATAAGGTGTTAACTTTCGTCCAAATCGCCTGTTCCTTCTTTCATCAGATTTTTTTTATTATCGATTAACAATACTTATCGAAGCCATTTCAATACAAAACCTTTCTAAGAACATTGCCAGATACATAAAGTACATTTGTGTGAAATTTCATAAAAATCGGCCCAGCCGTTACAGAATCTATAGGGAACGTACTAACACATGCGGACACACACAGACAGACAGACAAAGTTCCTTTCACATAAAAGTAGAGATAGAGATTGCAAACAAATTGACGTTTGGGAAAAACAGGTTAGTGTTTTAATGTCATTTCATTGGACAGAAATCAGCGATTCGTCATTATTTGAAGAGAAAAATAATTTTGGTTCCAAAATGTGTGGGCAATGAGTGACATGATTAAAAGAATGGTATCAAATTTCAAAATCTGTGGAAAAAGGAGAAAAAAAAGAAAAAGAAAAAAAGACGTACAATATTGGCACATTTTTGTTTTTTTTTTAAATATAACCTGACGAGTAGGAGTATTTATTATAAGCAGGTGATATCAGTGGTCATGATGATGATGGTGATGATGATAATCATCATTATCATCATCATAATAATAAGATTGTGATACCAGTGGTTATGATGATGATGATGATGATGATGACAGTGATTATTCTTAGCCTTCAGACTAAGATCAAAGTGTAGTATCTGTTCTGATGTTGCACTTAAATTAATTGGTCCTCGATCAAAGACTGGGACAATCACCATTTTTTGTGGATACTGCCGGAGTGCCCCCTTTTTTGGCGGAGCTGGTTTTTACCCCACATTAAAACGACCTTGTGTCTAACTTGCTTTCGTTGGGAAGCAAATAAACACCATCTGCTGCACTTAAATTTTTTTGTTCTCGGTTAGTGGAGGAGAAATCTTTCACGACTGAGACAATTTGTATTTTTGTTCCTTTTCTCCACGTTAAAAAACGACCTTGGTGTCTGACTCTGCCCTCGTGGGGAGGTAAAGTAAATAGAAATAATAATAAGAAAAAGATTGTGGAAGATGATATATAATAATAATAATGATAATGATAATAATAATAATAATAATAATAATAATAATAATAATAATAATAAGAAGAAGAAGAAGAAGAAGAAGAAGAAGGTCATGGAAGTTGAAGAAGGTAGAAGTTGTATTTGTTGTGATGGAAGCTCGGGGGTGGGGGGGGGGGGCGAAAGGATTTGACAAGTGGATTGAGAAATTAGTCTAGGAACAGTTGTTAAAAAAAACTAGAAGAGAGAGTAGGAAAAATTGGAAACAAACGGAAGATTAACACTATACAACGCACTGCACTGATGAGAACACATTTAGATATTTAAGAAAATCCTTGGGTAAGGAAACCAAATTACATAATCAGGTAACACAAACAAAGCAACTCGCAACAGCTAAGCTTCTCCTGGAAAACACTGTGTACTTTGTCAGATGGACAATATAATAATAAAAGAAAAACAATTTCTTGCTTCAGGCAATGCTGCATTTAATCACACCTGCTCTATCTAGGATATTGAGCACTTTTGATGACTATTATTTATATATATATATATATATATATATATATATATATATATATATATATATACACACACACATTCGAGCACTTTTGATGACTATTATTTATATATATATATATATATATATATATATATATATATATATATATATACACACACACATTCGATCAACACACTACAAAGATCATCAGAAAAAAATGAAAAAATAAGAAAGGTCAAATCAACGGAAGCTCTCTGTTATCTTTAACAATGTTTGTTTAAATGAAAGAATGCTGCCTAAATGCACATGCAGTTTATATATATATATATATACTAGCATGGTGACTCTTTGCCCGGGGTCCTGGATATGACCTTAAACTATATCCAATGGTGAGGCTCCAGCTTAAGGGCTTTGGGGAGTGTGGAGCCACCCTTTAATTGCTATTGCTCCCAGGTCGACTCTGTTAGGGTCCCAACTATAGGTTAAATAGAAACCGATGTTAAAATATATATATATATATATATTCTATTTTAAAATTTCTTCAAAATCTCTGGATTTGGCATTAAATAACCTGAAAAGGGTTGATATGCCGTAAAACAGAAACAACCAACCAACAAACCGTTGCTCAGAATTGAATGATTATCAACGAATGTTTCACACTCCCATATTTTTATTGTTATCAAAATCGATGAAATCGCCCATTTTACAATCGATACATTGCCTGCTCTAGATAGAAACCCATCGCGGTGCTCTGGGAGAAAGCTTCAATGCCTCTCGCAGTGACTTAGTCCATAATACATTGTAGTCTACATTGCACTGTAGAGAACCTACTGTTTATTTTATAAAATCATTTTTATATGAAATGACTTGAATTAAAGTTTAAAATGCAAAAAAATCAAGTAATTGTACTCTAAACATAAACATTCATTTTAAACGTGCCCCTGTCATATCAAAGAACCTACTTCTGATTTTATATGTCGAGGCTTGTGTTGTAATGTAATGCACTTGTGATGTTAGGCCGTGGAAAGGGTTAACTTTGGTCGGCATCGCCTGTTTCATATTTCATTGGAGTATTTCGATTATCGATACTTATCGAGAACATTCTGATACAAAACCTATCTTAGAACACTGCCAGGCACATGAAGTTCCTTCATATAAAATTAAATAAAAATCGGTCCAATCGTTTTTTTTATACATGGCATAATTACGTTGACGCACTGGTTCTCATGAGATTACCGAAGTTAAGCAACAATGAGTCTGGCCAGTACTAGATAGGTAACCATTTGGAAATTGTAGGCATTGTATGTGCTCTCTGCTCATCTCGGCATTGCTTCCAGTCTTCCTGAACTTCTTCTTGCTACTAGTATTTATCAGTCCCTACTTAGGAAAGATATGGTTGGTGATTGAACAACTCTTGTCACAAAGATTTCATGCACAGGCACCCTTAGAGTTGATATCCATCGTCCGTCAAAACTGATCAAAGCTAACATACCTATAAAAGTGAAAGTGTCTGTCTGTGTCTGTCTGTGTACATTTCCCTACGCAATAACTCTGTCAATTTTCAGTCTACAGATTCGGAATCTGATATACAGAGTATTGAGATTTGGGAAAATCTTTGTAATCCGTTTTCAACTAGAAATTTGGCTGTTAAAGGGTCAAAGTTCAACGATTTGACCTTTGAGAAATCTACCAAACTCCTCCGCCAATTTTGGGTATAAACACTTGAAATTTTAGATATAGGTTACTTGGACAGGGATCTAACTTAATAATATGATTTGAGCTCAAAACAATAAATGTTAAAGGGTCATCCCTGTCCAAGTAACCTATATCTAAACTATATACTAGCATTTCAGCCCGGCGCTGCCCGGGTGTTTGGGGGTGTATGTTGAGCAAAAAAAAAAAAAAAAAAAAAAATTTGAGCACTTTTTGTTTTTTTTTGCTCAACATACGCCCCCAAACACCCGGGCAGCGCCGGGCTGAAATGCTAGTATATATATATATATATATATATATATATATATATATATATATATATATGTGAAATTGTTTTATGTGTGTGTGTGTGTCTGTATGTGTACATTTCCCTACCAAACTACTCTGTCAATTTTCAATCTACAGACTCGAGATTTGACTTAAGGGATATTGAGATTTGGGAAATTCTTTTTAATTGGTTTTCAATCAGAATTTTGGCTGTCAAGGGGTCAAAATTCAATGATTTGACCTTTGAAAACTCTACCAAACTCGTTCGCGAATATTTGCTTTAAACACTTGAAATTTTAAATGTAGGTTACTTGGACATGGATCAAACTTTCTAATTTGATTTGAGCCCCCCCCAAAAAAAAAAATGTTAAGGATCAAAATTGAGGTCAAAGTTAAAAAAAAATATTTGATCTCTGCTGTCTCTACCAAATTACTCAGCCAATTTTTGGTCTAAACATTTGAAATTTTACATAAAGTGTATTCAGACATAGGGCAAACTTTTTAATCGGTTATTGGCCGAAAATTTGGCTGCCAAGAGGTCAAAGTTCAAAAGATTTGTGGTCTCTAGCAAACTATTCAGCCAATTGTGGGTCTAAACATTTGAAACTTTACATAAAGGGTAATCAGACATGCAGAAAGCTTTTTAATCATTTTGGGGGCGAAAATTTGGCAGCCAAGAGGTCAAAGTTGAAAGAGCTGACCTTTGCAAACTCTACCAAACTCCTCCACCAATTTTGGGTCTAAACACTTGAAATTTTAGATGTAGGTTACCTGGACATGAGTGAAACTTTTAAATATATATATATATATATATATATATATATATATATATATATATATATATATATATATATATATATATGCACATAAAGTTATGAACAGTACATAGGGCCCGAGCAAAGCCGGGCTTAACTGCTAGTATATATATAATCAAAATTAGAAACAATTATTTATTTTTTTTGTTTTTTGTACCTACAGACACTAGTGTTTCATCTTTCCAGAGTCATGGGTACAGGAAGTTACGATTGACGCTGGTCGTACTATTTGAACTCCGACAACCATCCACCCACCCCGCAACGAACTCATCTCTGTCTCCATTTGTAAGATATACGCATCCTGGACAAAAGCGGTTTCAAGCAAGTAAAACATGCGTATAAAAAGAAAACCTTATTTGAGAAATACCTTCAAATACTTTAACGCATACATTCAATTCTGATAGGAAGTTTTTTAAATACGTAAAATCCAGCAATGGTTAATTCGATAAATTAACGAGGCAGAAAATATGCCAAACAATGCATTGTTATTTTCATAGTTTCAATTACGGATAATTAACTGTTAAAATATACATTTGGTACAAAAATAATTGTTTCAGAAGAAAAAGAGGAATTTAATAATGATATACTAAACAGTCGGAATGCCCCCCCCTTCTCTCCAAAGTTAAGAATCCTAAGTATATGCAATTGATACTTAAAAAATTAGACTAAAATAATAAAGCAATTAAAACGCTATCAGATTTTGTTATAAGAACATTAAGGTCGACTGTGGTGCGACCAAACACTTTCCGGTGGACCTAGGTCGGTCTGCCGGATATTGACTGACACTTTACGGCTTAGTCTTCCGATATCTATTGAGATTGGAATAGTCTATTAATAGGTAACATAGGTTAGTTCTCTGCCCTGCAACCTCTCTCCCACAGAAGGGACGTTGCGAGCCTGTCGTTGTTTTATCGTTATTTCCATGGCAAGTGCTCGTCTAAGCTCCAATCTCTGGTCCCCCCTCGCCAATCTTTCATGATAAACACCCGTCTAGCTAAAACCACTGTCAGTAATTTTCCCCCACTCTTTATCTGTGCCTAAATCAAAACGTAGATTCCATGAACAAAGCTTCTTTCTTAGAAGTGCACGCCTGTGGAACTCTCTTCCGTTTGCCTGTTTCCCACCTGACTACAGCTTGAATGTCTTCAAGTCCAACATAAACAAATTCCTGATAAACCGTCTCCTTAAGTAAGCCACTTTATCAAATCTCCATTATTAACAATTACTATGATATTGTCCCATTGATTACTATACATGCAATAACCCTTATCCCCGAGTGGCCTCCGGGCCTCGATAAGTGGTGACTTCCATGTAAAAAAAAAAAAAATAACAGTAAGAAACAATAAAATAATTATCAAATGTACCAAAACGTCATTTGAATAAAAATTATAAACCTGACATCTTGTTAATATAAACGCTCTTTATATAATAGATAAAATATCCTAATCTACTTACTTTTTTCTGTCAAACTCAGGAATTTAGATGGAATTTCGGACGGAAGCCTTTATTCACTTCATGAGGTAGCATGCTCTTGTTCTGTCAGCTATGACTTATTACTTTAAACTGTTGAGGAAGAGAGAGGGGAATGGATCCGAGAGTAATCTATTCCATCTTATAAAATAAAAGTGGGGGGGGGGTCAAACTAAATACACTGAAAGAGGATGAGTGATGGACGTTCAGTAAAAGACGAACCACTTTGTAAGTTAATTGCAAATTACGGCTAATTAGAACAATTAAAATAGATTTTTTCAAGCAGAACTCAATCCCAAAACTGAGGAATATTTTAACACGTATTTTGCATAATAAAAATATATAGGAAAAAGAGTTTAGAAAAAAAAAACATTGAGTAACTCAGCTTAATAATAATAATAATAGATATATGATAGACATATCATAACAGATAACGATAGATATAAATATTATTCAGTTTCATTAAACCTTCAGACTTTCACACTTTTTAATGGAAATCGCTCCGGACAAAGCATGAAGCCACTAGATCTAAGGAGCTAAAAATATGATTTCAAGGTCAAAAACTAGCCAACGATATATATGTTATATGGATGAATTTCAATTTAGAAAACAGCAATTCTTCCCCCTTTGCTAGAAACATCGCTCATGGAATGTGAGGATTAAAGGATAAAAATGAGAGAAGCAATTATTTTTATACAGTAGTGGAATACGAGAATTATCTGTTATTTATCTGTTTGTCGATCTATCTATATATCTATGTGTATTTATCTCGATCTAGCAATCTATTTAACTGGTGAGGTAGCAAGAGATGAGATGAGAAGCTATGTTTTGATAAAAGTTGGCAAAACATATTGAGATGTAAAATGGACAAGTTGCACCGGGAGCTCTAAAAATAGCTGACTGGAAGGATGTGTTTGTTGTCGCGTGTTCAGGTTGGCTGGACAGAGTCATGTTAGAATTTGGAAGTTGAGCAAGGTGGACGGTTTAACAAGTCATCCCCTCTCACTGGAAGGGAGCTGACGTGTGTGAAAATAGAGATCTAGAATTAACCACACGAGCAAAGGTATTCACTTTCCATTCTTCTGCGATTGACACCTGGAAAGTAAAGAAAAACTATATAAAACCAACCATCGTTTTAGAGTGAAATGCATTCATTCAAACAGGTTTCAGCTTCCCTCCATTAACAGAAGACTGCAACACGATAACTTAAGGTTCATATAGCGAAGAAGCCACCATAGAGACTAGTAACACGTCACACAATCACACGACGCATATATGAACACCACCCCACAGTGTAATATTATTTTGAGGCTGTCGGAAGTAGACCTAAGGCTTACTTTCTACTTTCTATATATCGTCAGAGAGTTAAAAAAATAAAATAAATAAAATACAAGGCATAATCGGTGAATTGGCCACATTGCATATTTTATGCATCCTTTAAAAACCTGAAACCCGAGAATTGTTAATAAGTATAATTCTTTTATCCTATTTTATTGACAAATTAGGACATAGAACATCTGTTTTTATAGGATGAGTCAATTTGAACTGAAGCCATCTGAGGTAATCCAATCAAGCCAAGTCAATTAAAGTTATTGTTATGAAATGTATCAAGATTATCTATTCTAAATTGCGTCTTCCAAGTTTAACATGATATCAATCTGCCATTCGTTTGGTTTGTTTAGCCTGTGGAATTGATTGATCTGTTTAACAAGAATCAATTATTACAGGATAAATTGTGAAATCGATAGTGTTGATTGGAATTACAATTTCAGAATAACTGCTTAGTTAAACGTACAATTAATCTTGTACGTTTAACTTGAAACCAGCTTGGACAATGAGTGTAATATTATTCCTATGCTGAGAAAATAAGAAATTGCATCAGTCATCACCATAAAATAAAATTTCTTTCATTAAAACCAAGCAGACCCATCTCTGCGTTGCCCGGGAAAATCTATCAAAAGAGTATTGTTGAAGTTTTAAAGGAAGAAAGAGAAAAATATATATAGTTGTAAAATTTGAAAAAAAGAAAAGAACAAGTGAAGCATGCATGGTCCCCCGTGAGTGCACAGTGAACAAGGCATAAAAAAAATGACTAAATTCAGCATTTTCTCCCTCTATTTAGCCCCCCAAAGTTCCCAGACGACGTCAAATCCTGGTGAAATGAACAAACGGTGCAGTTTTAGGCCTTAACATATGTAAATTTGACTTCTGCACCATACAAAAAAAAGAAATGACTAAATCCATCATTTGCGCCCCCCCCCCACTCCATTTAGTCCTAAAAGTCCCCAAGGCCTTAACATATATAAATTTGAGTTCAGCACCATCCAAAACTGCTAAATAGACATACAGAAAATGTTGGACAAATATAGTAAAATAGTCCCCAAAATGGAGTGTTTTTATTAGCCCTAAAAGAGCCCCTGGGAACACACAAGGATTATCGCTAAGTATAAACAAACAAAATTATATAGAAATCAGTTAGTTACAACTTTTTAGAAAGTTTTATAAAAATTCAAGGCATCAATTTTGTTTTAATAAGCACAAAAGTGTCAATTTTAGCCATTTTAACCCGAAAGGCACCTCTAGGGGAGCAACCAGAGTTTTCCCGGAAAATCCATTCTGTTACTTTTTTACTCATATCATGCTTAATGTTTGTGCAAAATTTTTAAAAATTCCAAGGCGTAGTTATTGAGAAAAGTGCGGACAGACGAACGAACAAGGGTGAATTTACAGGTCCGCCCTCCTTTTGTCGGAGGACCAAAAAGGAATGTTATTAGTTCATATCAAGAATAGTTTTCACATACTACTACTACTACTACTACTACTAATACTACTACTACTACTACTACTACTACTACTATATACAAGTAATTCTAAGAAATAAAAAGGCTAATATTTGTGTTATTTGGACTCATCAAACTACTGTTCTCATCTTTAGTGTAATTTTCACATCCTTACAGTCGATGTAACCTCCGACCTTCTTTAGGTGTATCTTGTTGAACTCAGGAATGTTTCTGTCAAACTTGGGAATTTAGACGGAATTTCAAATGGGACCCTTTATTTACTTCATGGGGGTAGCATGTTCTTGTTCCATCAGCCATGACTGGATAGAGATCCTAAGTAATTTGCAATGTTATTTTTCGGTCACCCACACTGAGAATTGAACCTTCAGGAGAATATGACTTTTACAATTTACAACTTTAACCACTGCACTATGGGTCCTTACGGACAATTCACGTACAAATTTTAGGGGCCTTAAACCTATTTTTATTTCTAGCTGTAAATATCACTATTTATTACTAATTATTACTACGTATTACTGCATATATATATATATATATAAAGAGAGAGAAAGAGAGAGAGAGAGAGAGAGAGAGAGAGAGAGAGAGAGAGAGAGAGAGGATGTAAATTACTACCAGAACAGAACGAGGCAGAAACTCGCCATGAAGCAAGCGAACAACAGAAGATGTTGTTTTGAAAGAAACATCTTACCTTATAGGCTTGTATATAATGATGTTTATTAGCTGTTTTCACTTGTGAAGTAATCCATTTCGGATAAAGTTAATGTCAGTTGTCAAGAGAGAAAACACGCCTTGCTAGGGCCTTCCTCATCTTAGTTTTTTACTTGTATAGAATGCTGTTTATCGTTTTTTTTTTTTGGGGGGGGGGTGTTTCATTGCATTTCTTAGTTTATCCACTCATAAACTTTATATAGTCATTTTTTTTAGGTGTATTTCATCTTACAGATAATATTGGGTCATCAAGAGAGAATATGCACCGTTTCGGGGTATTCCTCTCCACAGCTTGTTTGCGTATATTCAGAAATGTCAGGTTAGTATTCATTTAAAACGAATGTAATTATTTTATCTAATAGATAAAATAGCTAACAAAGAATGAAAAGAGAAACAAACGAAAAACAGTAGTGAAAAGAAAAGAAAGATGAAGATGTATCAACTCTAATTCTAAGTCAAAAATGCGTGACCTCTGACACTTTAAATAACTTTTTTTCTGATATATGAATCTCCAGGAAAAAAATAGGGCATTCATCACGTAACCATTGCAAAACAAAAAGAGAAAAAATATTTTGGTAAATATATATTGCTAGTAAATATGATATGTACTTTTGTAGGTAAAATAATTATACTCTATACTTTTTATATATCATGAAAAGAAGGTGATCCGTTGTGTCATCTATTGAGTTCCGAGTTGGATTGTTTGGATACGAGTTGGATTGCTTGGATAGGAAAAATGAGTTTAGGAAGCCATCTATTAAATAAATGGCAACCATTATGAAATAGATGACTTCATAAACTCATTTTAGTTGTCTACGTATATGCTTGTTTGTATGTCCAGCTTAAACTTTAAAACTACAAATCAAACACCCACAACGTTTACATATACTTGGTAGGCCTTGCTTTGGATGAATAATATCTAAAATCAAGAAAAAGATATTCATTCTTTGAGGGTCAGCAGGTTAGGCCAAGGAGGATTTGTTTTTCAGTATTATTTTATTTATTCATTTCCTAATTTGAAAAGAAAATGCCGACTGATTACTCGAAGAATCGTTTACAAGGTGCCTTCAATAAGTTTCCAGACTTTTTCCATATTGGCACTTTTAGTGATAGTACACACATGAAACTCTAGTCTCCTTTCGAAGTAATCTCCTCCGGCTACAATATACTTGTTGTACTGTTCTAACAATTTCTGGAAGGCCCCATGGATGTCCTCTTGTGTAAGCATGTCAATGACCCTCGGCACAGCCTCTTTCATTTCCTCAATTGTTTCATAACGACAGCCTCAAAGGTTTTCCTTGAGCTTAGGGAATAATCAAAAGTCGCAAGGAGTAAAATATGTACTAAATCATGTTTTGTAGTAAAAAAGTAATTTTCACTCTCAACTAAATATTTAACATAAAGCTGATGTATCTTTTCTTTATTCATTAAAAATTGTAGCAGTTTCTTTTAAAAAAAAAATATCCTCCATCTTTTCACCATAAAAATAATTGTCACCTAAATATTCTTCAATATCAATAAAAATGTCACCTTTTTATATATACAAGGTGTCTTCAATAAGTTTCCAGACTTTTTTCGTATGAGCTCTTTCATTGATAGTATGCACATGAAACTGTAGTCACCATTGAAGTAATCTCCTCCGGCTGCAATGCACTTGTTTTACTGTTCCAACAACTTCTAGAATGCCCCATGGAAGTCCTCTTATGTAAGCGTGTCTATGACCCTTGTCACATCCTATTTCATTTCCTCAATTGTTTCATAACGACAGCCTCTAAGGTTTTCCTTGAGCTTAGGTAATAACCAAAAGTCACAGGGAGCAAGGTCTAGACAATAGGGAGAGTGGGGAAATGTCTTGATGCCCATCTTGGTCAAATAATCTTTTGGACTGGTGCAGTTGCACAAATCTTCCACATCTTCAGTTCCTCGCAAATAACTGAGTGTACAGTTCCCACACTGACATCAAACTGTACAATTATTGTCTCTATAGACACGTGACGGTCCTTATCCATGAAATTCTTTATTTGGCCAATCAACTCTGATGTTCTGACTTCCTTACTCCTCCCACATCTCATGAGTTTAAGGAATAACCAAAAGTCAGAGAGGGAAAAGTCTGGATTACGCAGAGGGTGAAGAAGCTAACTATGAATTTTGTATATTTTTTATATTTAAGTTGATGGGGCTTTTAATAATTTATTTCGATTAAAACATTTATGTCTTTATCCATGTATATCAGTAGTTCTCAACCTTTTTTCACTCATGAACCCCTTTTCCCTTCTTTTTATCTTGGTGGACCCCTTCATAACTATTGGTCATAAGACAATTTTCTATTTTTCACTAATATAAATTTTGAGGTTTTAATAATCAAAGAAATATTATATCATTAAGCTTTATTTTTAAATGAAAACTAATTTAATGCAAATAAAGTATTCTACAACAACTATAATAATAATGATAATAAGTAATAATAATAATAATAATAATAATAATAATAATAATAATCTAAATTAGAGTGATAATAATTCTTTACCAATACATGTATATATTATATATATACACACAGCTGGTAATACAATTACTGCAGTTCATAATATCTAACTATATATATTGCTATTCATTTTTATAAAATTTTCAACAAATAAACACATGTTTAGAAACAGAGAGCAAGGTAAATGTTTGAGGTAAACCTGATAAATAGAAATATTATTGTTAAAATAACTTGAATGATTGAAAAAAAAACTTTACAAAATTACAGTAGAAATTAAATTTTTAATAATAAAAACTAATCTGAGTTGGTTTTTTTCATGGACCACCAAAACATCGTTGTGGATCCCTATTTTGTTATGTTTTGCCTGTGGACCCCCAGAAATATTCCATGGACCCCTATATCTTTTTATTCCATCCAGCCCTTCTCTCTCTTTCACTAGACATACACACACAACTCTACAAATGTGTTTAAAATGATATAATTGTATAATTTTAAATTGCAATTAGATCGATTATTTTATTACGGATTGTAATGTATTGAAAAAAAAACCCATAAAAATCGAATGATTTGATTGATCTAATTATTGAGTTGTCTTTTTATGATTGTATATTCAAATTGTGTTTATGTACATCTGGCAGCCATAAATTGTGTTTATGTATGTTATATATTTGAATCATCGATTGTAATGTTTATAAATATATAATCTCTCACATTCTGAAAATCCTATCATAAGTTGCTCGTTTGGTTAGCATTGCTGGATGGCATCGTCCTTGCGAGTTAAAACTCCTACTTGTGAGACATCGGCGTGGGGTTATTAGCTGGTTGGATGACCGCGTCCCTTGTCGAGATGAAGTAGGTTCACTTTACAGTCGGATTTTGGCGCGGTTTGCTTGATCTGTGTTAGTTAATAGCAATTCTTGTGTGCAGGGCGTTTGCTCAGTTGGTAGAGTACTTGCCTTGCATGCAAGAGGCTCGGGTTTCGAATCCTAAGTTCGGATGTGTGCCAAATGGAGAAACTCGAGTCTTGGACTTCCGGTTCGTTGACTGTCATGAATCTTGTGGGCTGCGACGTTGTTTGGCTGTGGAATTTATATATATAGCACAATCATGTTGACACACCGGCTCTTACCAGATCACCGAAGTTAAGCAATGTTAAGCCTGGCCAGTACCAGATGGGTGGCCATTTGGGAAGGCTGTATGTACTGCACCAAGTTGTAGAAATTTCCAAGTTGGTATCTGGATGTGCATTAATTCACTGGGAGCGATGCACTCCTAGTACTCGTTAAGACATGAAAGTTTGGCGGGGGGGGGAGGTCATATATTGAAGCTCAAATGAACATCTGCCATAAAAATAGTGATGGAGCAGAGACAGGCTTGCAACGTCTCTTCTGTGGGAAAGAGATTGCAAGGAAGATAAAAGGGCATCACTTACTAGGTTTCAAAGTCTGCCTTGAACTCTGTCAAGGGAGAATAGAGTGCTCCAAGCAGCTCCTGCCCAGATGCGGCAACAGTACTCCATCCTAGGACGTACTTGCCTCTTACATGTTATAGGTAGAGAATTGCATGAGCAGTGAGATATTTACCAGAACGGAAAAATGATCCAAACATTTTTCCTTCAATCTTGGCAATAGATTTGATGTAAGTGTTCCGTGTCAGGTCAGGAATGAGGGTCAGTTCCGGAAGCTTATCAAAACATTGTGTTTCCCTAAAATGAGACATTAGGTTTCTGACTTCTGCCTATCAACGATTATTCTTATAAACCTATCAGATAAAAAGGACATACCAGCCGTTCTAGACACGGACACACCGTTACTCTCTAAGCAAACTATCAGATTACTGATTCCAATGAAGCAATAAATGGTTACAACTTACACGGATCGTTTCAAAAATAAAATCTCCTATTTTTTTACTCAAAAAGTTGAAGAGCTACGAAGACGGGAGTGGTACCATTAAAACAAGCGATCTTTTCTGCCCATTCTCAATGTACTTCTGCAAAATTCATAACCTGAATATGTATTTTTATCCTCTCTCTCTCTATATATATATATATATACACACACACACACACATTTCTTTCTCTCTCTTTCTATCTATTGTGAGTATGTATATGAAAGAAAGCAACCCCTGTCATAAACGTGCGTCAGAAGCAAAGATCCACATCATAAACGCATCTCTGTTTCTGTCAAGCTCCCCACTCAGGTTGCTTCCTATGAAATTGATTCCTATGATTAAGTGGTATCATGCCTTGCTTGGTCATGCTCATGCTTGTAGCATTCACCCTGGGTCGGTTGACTCGGCTCTTTTTCACAAGTTCACCACATCTCAAAAACTGTAAAAATTCGAGAGAGAGAGAGAGAAGAAAAAAAGTTATATATATATATATATATATATATATATATATATTAGTAATTGGACAATTCCAATATTTACCGATTCCGATTCTTTATAAATCTCTAAATATTTAACCATAAAGTTATTGTTTCCCGATTACTGTAAAAGCTCATTTTAAATGTACATATATTTTCTCAAACAAAAAATACACTTGGGGGGCGGGATTTATAGATTTTAGTTTTACTGGTAGTTTAAAATCAATAAATATTTCATTATTCATTATTATTACCAGCAGTGGAAGATTTTGTTTTAAACAAAATAAAATAAAATGATAGCTAAAGGAATCGTTTTTGGCATCGGAAAATAGGCACAAATTGTTTTCCGATTCCAATACTTCCAAAAGTCTTGAGCACGACGATCTAAATATGCTTCCGTTATGACAACAAGCCATTTGCTGTTTCCTGTGCTTGAGGTTGAATAATAGTTTTTGGAAAAATGTTTTTATTCTGTCCCCCTCCCTGACTCCTCACTGACCTGCTTTCACTCGAACCCAAAAATAAGAACTGGCCAAAATAACATCACTTATCGGCAGTTGTCTATATATTTATGTAAGACAATTACATTGTCGCAATCGTATTATTAACTATTCGCTTTTTTCATCTTTACCATTGCTGCAGTATTCATTTCCTTAATAACGTTATTAAGTAGTAGTTTACAACTACGTTGCAACTAAATTGATATAATTGATTGCCCTTTTAACAGCAATTGTTCGCACTTAAAACGCACTCACAGTAATGATCACTGCAGAGCAGGGCAAATAATCTCCTGTATTTTACGAAGACGATAAAATGTGGGATCAGAAAAATGAGTTCAAATCCAACTAATATCGTAAGTCTTCTTCCAATTTAACTTCTTTGTCTTTCGTGTTCGTTTTATACTAATGAGTCACCACTTAACAAGGTCAAAGGTCATTCGAGAATAAAGACAAATCAGATTGTCAGTTGGGTGATGAACAACACTATGAGAGAATTGGAAACGATTGATAGACTAGATAAAATTTGATTACTTAAGAGATCGACAAGTATTTGACTTTTGAATTGATGATAATAATGTTGCAATCTGCAGAGAAACACACACACACACACACACCCACACACACACACACACATATATATATATATATATATATATATATATATATATATATACACATACTAGTTGGACGCCCGGCGTTGCCCAGTCATACAATACGCTTAAGTAAGATATTTTCATTTATGCAGATTGTGCATGTATTATTATAGAATTAATCTTTTATTGATTATTATATATTACGAGGAATAATTTGCCTAGTGGAATAATTCGCAATATAAATAAATAATTTATAATGATAATGTCGTTCATCAAATTCCGTCTGTGTTTGTTTACAATATCACGTCAGCTGATATTTGTGCTGGAAAAATTACTTCCGATTAATGTTTAGTTTTAACATCTCTAGCCGCACTGATGAATTATGATACAACGAAACAACACTGTATGTGGCTGACTATATATATATATATATTTTCATACTATAGAGTCATCGCTTATCAAGGCCTAGAGGCCACTTAAGGATGAGGGTTAATGATTGTCAGGTGAGACAATACTGTGATGATCGATAAAGATGGAAATTGGATAAAAATTAATTAAGAGGGCGACTCAAAAACGAATTTTACACTGAATTTGAAAATTAACATGTTGTAGTCAGCTGGAAAGCAACTCTGAAGTATTGTGTTCCACAGACGAGCAGTTCTGAGTGGAGAGAAGCTTTCTTCATGAAATTGTCAGGAATACTGCTTCTCCTTTCACTAAAATGAAAAAATATGAATCTATATTTCCCCTTCCACATGATTAAGTAACTTGAATGGGGTTGATATGTCATAAAACAAACGCTCTGTTACAAAACTGTTACCAGACTTCAGGGGATGGCATATACATTTTTTGATCGATAGATGATTTCTTTTATAGCAGAAAAATTGTACGCATCATTTTTATGATATCGGCTTGTATTGCAGCTGCTTTCGATATCCGCCGTCATTCATTCTGCAGAACGTAGACTATTGATTGTCTCCCACTCCATTCCATAAGACACCATTTTTACAAAGCTGTTGCAGACATTGGATCATTGAGAACAGCGTAGTGTTCCATGTGTCTTCGAATATGGCAGTTATATCTGACTATCATTAAACCAAAACTGATGCTTTCTGCTCTTATAACCAACTAGCAGGGCTACCCAGCGTTTTCCGGAAATGAATAAACACTCTTGTGTACTTCATCAACCAGCCTTGATTCCTCCTATTATTATTTTTATTCCTTTTTTTAAAAATCTAATATATAAAAGGCACTATGTCTGTCTGTCTGTCTCCATATTTTCAAACTCTATTTCTTCCAAAACTACAAGTAACAGAGCAGTGCTAGGGGCCTCAAATGATTGGATTTTTATGGACAATTCTTTTATGGGTCTTTAGCCAGTTAAAATAGTTTTAAAGAGGTCAAAAATGGGTCACAATTGAAAAAAAATCGTTATACATTTTCTGCATTCATCTTAGTTTATATTTAATTAGTTCATATGCGTGTCACGTTACAGTGGTAACGTCATCAGCTTTGAATGCTACAGTTTTGCTTTCAGTTTCGATTCTAGTTGATGGCATTCAAATATTTTTTTTTTACTTTTGAAATCATGACTCTATAATAATATATACGAAATCTGGACAAATTAAAATGTCATATTTAAGTGTATTTTGCGACCGGACAAAGACCCCCCCCCCTGCCGCCGCTAGTAATTTTTTTTGGTACAGTGGTAACGTCAACAGCTTTGAATGCTACAGTTTTCCTTTCGGTTTCGATTTTAATTGATGGCATTCAAATATTTTTTTTTTACTTTTGAAATCATGACATTATAATATATACGAAATCTGGACAAATTAAAATATCATATTTAAGCGTATTTTACGACCGGGCAAAGTCCCCCCTACCCCGCCGCTAGTAATTTTTAATGTTCAATCCGTTCAAGGGTAAATAATTTTAAAAGAGAATTTCTGAAACCTCTCTCCAAAAACCACCATTTGTCCATGTATGGAGTGTTGTTGTCACATTTAGGCTGGTGCATTTACCATTATTCTCCTCCTCTTGGGCAGGCTCCAACAAATAGTCTCCAACTTAGTAAGTTCCGCACTATCAACCAAACTCTAATCCCTGCCCCATCACCCCAATGTTTGATCCCTGTGCCTATTTTACAAGTAGTTTAATGGAATGTGGTTTGATGAACTTATAACACTTTTGTCCATGCTTTACGAAAAAAAAAAACACGATTTACCCAACAAGCAGCAAAATTCCACCTCTCCACTGTAGAGGTCTCTAAATACTGGAAGCTTCCTACTCTAATAGTTTTTTCCCCTCAAGCGGCTACACTTTCAAATTTTCTCCCTCTTTCCTGCCTCTAGTAACATGCGAAATTTAAATGTAATGTGAACAGATATCTTGCTGCTCAACTCCCTACATTGTGCTCCTGTTGGCATCGCCCCACACACACACATATATATATATTCTTTTGTTCAAATATCAGATCACCGAAGTTAAGCAACAATGAGCCTGGCCAGTACCAGATGGGTGACCATTTGGGATTTCCAGGTGCTGTATATGCTCTCCTCTTATCTCAGCATTGTTTCCAGTCATGGGCAACAAGGCGATACTCCATGTAATGGTGTACCGGCAACCTGCCGCAACTGCCTCCCTGAAGCTGCATGTCAAGCATGTTTGCCGCAACAAATGGTTACATCTGAAATGTGTGTGACACAAAGTTGCGCCTCGTGGATCACCTAAAACGCTTTGTAACTGGGTTGGCTCAATCCTAATGAGCAAAAAGTGTACTCGTATTCTAGTTCTGCCAACCACAACAAATAGCAATGTGCCTTATTTGGAGTTTAAAAAAAATAAAAATGATGCAAGCATGCTTCCAGCAGAACATGAAAGCTTGGAAGACAAAGTTTAGCAAACAGATTGAAACTATGTTCAACACTTTATGGTTAAATCTTTGTTTGTTTTTTTGTTTTTTTGCGGAGAATATATGACGAAAAAAAGAAAAAAGAAAGAATCCACATAATTACAAAGTTGGGAAAAGAAAAAAAGAAAGTATTTATCTCCTTCCCACCGCGGGAAGATGTGACACAAGTGTCAGAAAGTTGGATTGGAGGAGCATTATGGCCTACAAAAAAAATTTTTTTTTTAATGTCTTGACAGCTCCGTCGGCATTTTCCAAGGCGATTAGTAATAAACTAACCCCTTCTCAAAGGGGAGAAGGCGAAGCCTGAGAGGGTGGACCTCCTAGAACTGTCCAGGGCTAGCAACATACCATAAATAACAGGTAAATGGTTATTTCAGGAATGGTCTAGACTTTATTGATTTTGGTGCCAAGATAAAATAACGAATAGGATGACTTTGTTGACCGAATCGGATTTGACATACACACCAAAAAAAAAAATAAAATAAAATAAAAGTGGGAAAAATTGATACAGAAAATTATAACGAGTCAAACATGCTGGAAGCATCATTTCAATTTCAAAATGTGCGACTATTTTCGAACAAATTCATAATTACGAATTTTGTCTTCAACAAAATTTCACTTTTGGAAATAAAAGAAAAGCAGAAAGATGGCGGAATTTCAATTTTCTTTCCTATTAATATGAAAAGAAGCGAGCAAACATTTCTTTGTATTTTATTTTTTTTTCAATTTTGTTTTAAAAGAAATGGTCAAAACACAAAAATAGTGCAAATTATAAAAATATTAAAAAAAATAAATAAATAAATAAATAATGGAAGCAAAATTATGATTAAGGTTAAATAATCAAAATTCTGTTTCAAAATGAAAACGGGAAAAATTTGAGGCAAAACTAAAATTCCAATCAATATTTTCTTCATAAAATTCTTCAAAGCAGGAATTCTTCAAAAACCGAAATCAAAGTAGCGTTCTTTTTTTCATCTTGAAGATAGCTTTACCCTAAAATCGAATATAAAACTGCTATCATTTCACCAGATTCAATAGCTAATTATTAGTGTTGGAACGATTAATCAGAATTGGAATAAAAAAAAAAAATCAGAACTTTTGGGGTATCGGTATCAGAAAAATTTGTATCTGATGACAAAACTGATTCTTTTTTATTGTTTTTATTTATTCATTTTTTTTAACTTTATTTTCCATGGCTGGTATTAATGATAAAATAATAATAAAACAAAAACCTATAAATCATTCACGCAAATGAATTCTTACTTTTGAGAAAATGTAGGCACATATTACATGGGTTTTTGCGACAATCGGAATCAGTAATTGTATTGGAATCAGTAATTGTATTGGAATCAGGAATTTAGAACAGAATCGGGAAAATATTAAAATCATCCAATCATAACAAACTATATGCCTATCTGCTACCATTTCTTTTTTTTTTTTTTTAAATTCTTATTCACTCCAAAAAGGTATATTCCCACTTTGAGGACTGTGAGGAGTTGAGCAGCGAAATATCTGTTCACACTACATTTAAACTTCTTCTTTGCTGCTTGTCAGGTTAGTTGGAGGTATGTAAGTCGAGGGATGGGGGGGGGGAACGCACTACGAGCACTATATTAGTACCGTCAGGGAAGTAGGAAGTAGGGAGGGAATTCCAAGGTCTAGCAGTCTGAGAAAAGAAACTATTAGAGTAAGAAGGCTGTCTAGTATCTAGAAACTTTAAAAGTGAAGGGGTGAGATTTTGCTGCTTGTCAGGTTAGTCGGAGGTATGCAAGCACTACGAGTTCATCAAAGCATATTCTATTAAAGTTTTTTGTAAAACAGAGTAAGGAATGTGACATTGTGGTGATGGGACAGAGGTCATTTTTGGACCCTGTCTAAGAGTAAGAGACTAGTGATAGATGGACCAGATCAGATGTGGTACAATGCTCCATGCATGGGCGAATAGTAGTGTTGTAGGGATACAGGATACTCTCAAGTGTAATTTTCTAGCACGATAGAGGGCGCCTATCTTCTTTGCAGCAGCCTTGGCAATATCTTCATTGTACTTGATAGACTGGTGGTAGATGCACCGGCCCAGATGTGGTAACAATATTCCATGCATGGACGAATGGTGGTTTTGTACTTCCATATATATATATATACTAGCAAATGTTACATCTGTTGTTATTATATCATGACATTAAACCAATTACATCTTTTCACTTTTAGTCTTGATCACTCCAGACAAGGCATACTGTCATTGAAAAGTAAGATGCTACTATAAGGGCCAGTTGTATAGGGGGCCACCTCGGTGGGGAATTGAACAGCAAGTTTTTTTGTTCACATTATATATAAGTTTCTGGATCAACTACAATTCAAGGGTCTCGGAAAATAATCAAAATGAAATAGATGACTTTGGGTTTACACCAGTTTCTTCTGGTTAAGCTGTGCACGCTATAAACAAATGCATAATAAAGCGACAATTTAGGATGCTTAAAGCGTACACAACTTAAAAAAATAGAATCCTCAGTTTTGACAAATAAGAACAATGATTCGTTTGTTGGGCATTAAGCAGAGAATCCAACAAACAAAAAGAAAGGATAAAAAATTAAAATATACAATTAACAAATGCTGCTATAGGCAATAAAATTTACTTGCCTCATTTTTTTTTTGTATTTCAAAGTAGTTTTAAATGTTAGTTTTCAAATATTCGATTTTTATGAGCTGTTTAACGAACAATATGGCGGCATGTTTGGTTCTCAAGAAGACTCCAGGCCGCTATCAAAAAATTTGGAATATAGACTTTTGTCATTTATTCATTATTTATAATATAAATATCACCTGACTGTTTAAATGTCTGTATGTATGTATGTCTTGCAAAAACTTTTGACAGAAGCGACAAATTCTGACAAGATCCATATCATTTGATGCTCATTTTTTGTACTTCAAAGTAGTTTTAAATATTAGTTTTTATCTTAAATATCCGGTTTTTATGAGCTGTTTAACGAACAATATGGCGGCACGTTTGTTTCTCAAGAAGAAGACTCTAGGCCGCCATTTTGTTTGCAAAATAGCTCATAGAAAACAAATATTTGATATTGAAAAAAATTGGATGAAAAAAATTATTTTTTTTTTACAAATTCGAAACTAAAACAAAATAGATACTAACTCACAGAGCCAGTAACTTTTCTTTTTTCTTTTTCCAAACAACAGCAAACATGCCTGAAGACGGCCGAAGGACAATCCGACCGCAGCGTTGCACAAATAACACTCAAGATGAGAACAATAGTCTGATTAATACAATGTAAAGAAAAGCATTTGAAACTACGTTAAAATGCAGCAACAAACAGGCCAGGTACAAAAGTAACGTTTATTAACTATGGTATCATTTATTTATTGCATATTTGATTTTTTTTATTTTTTACCCTTAGTTTATTTATTAAAACATTTTGTAAAATACAAACAACAAAATAAATATTTAGTACTCCCCCCCTTTTATTCTTAAAATAAATCTTCCCTGTCGAAGGTATGCAAGCACTACGAGTTCATCAAAGCATATTCTATTGAAGTATTTGTAAAACAGAATAAGGAATGTGACATTGTGGTGATGGGACAGAGGTTGAACCTTAGCCGACAGTGCGAGACCTATCAGATTTGAGACTCATTTTTGGACTCTGTCTAAGAGTAAGAGACTAGTGATAGATGCACCAGATCAGATTGTTGACATTTTAACAAAAAACAAAGCAATTCAAGTTTTACAACCCATATGTTTACACCACGCGTAAATGAATTGCACATT
This sequence comes from Euprymna scolopes, assembly GCF_053919585.1. Classification (NCBI taxonomy): domain Eukaryota; kingdom Metazoa; phylum Mollusca; class Cephalopoda; order Sepiida; family Sepiolidae; genus Euprymna; species Euprymna scolopes. The sequence continues at coordinate 5,513,240 of NC_136494.1, read as the reverse complement.
TTTTTTTTTTTGTGTGTGTGTGTGTGTGTGTGTGTGTGTGTGTGTGTGTGTTTGTAAGGGGGTCCTTGAAACCTATTTAATCTAAATTTCTGTATATTTGTACAGCCATAGAAACAGGGAACGAGAAGGAAACTACAAAATCAAGCCATCCAAAATATTGGAATAGAAAATCTGCGAAAGGGTGTGATTTTACTGATGGATGGATTAAACTACTTACATGACGAAATACAAGTACAGTAAATTAATCGGCGTATATTCCATGAAAATACTTGTAAAACAAATATAGGGATGCAAGATTAAAACAATGATGTACAGGGGAAGAAGCAAACGGTATCAGGTTAGAACTACTTTATTGCATTCTGTCAAAAAGTGAGACATCTAGTGGTTGATGTACCAGTTCAGATGTGGCAACAATACTGAAGGCACTTCTGCAGTTACTAACCTAGATTTCCATGTATATTACCTTGGGCTCGACCGGCAGCTGGCATAATCGCCGGAATATGTCGAGCACTGATCAAGTTGATCAGCCACTGAAAAATCGGTAAAAAATGTGTTTGGCCAATGAAAATCAAAGCAGACGACTTTTGTGTAAATTGGAAGAAAAAAATAGTTTTAATCATGCACAAATTTAATCAATCTAAAAAAAAATGCATGACATAAGCATAAATTTATCAACGTTAGATAAAATGTTACAGATGCCAAAGCAAGTTGTAATCTTTTGCCAAGAAAGGAAATTGAGAGACATTTGCCAGGATTATTTCCTTAGGAATTCCTGGCAGATTGCCCCCCCCCCTCCCCCGCTACCTACATACAAAAATTCTTATAACTTTTCTCGAAAAAAACAAACAAACATTCTGTTGGGGTAGCACCCCTACAGATTCTAACGATGGCATATTCCTGACGTCACTTCCGGTAACCAGTTTCTACTATCAAGTAGTCTGGACCTGAGATTCAGTAAGAGTAGGTCGTAATCTTACTTTGTCCTTCCAGTTGAGCAGAGTCCCACTCAACTAATATACGTTTCTGTATTTTCTGTTAATATATGTCATTTCACTGTTTCCAAGCCTTTTCGTTCTTCTTCAAACATTTAAACTACAATAAAAAATAAAAATAAAAATAAAAAGAGTTTTCCTAACTATTCTTAGATGAAATGAAAAAAAAAAAAAAAAACAATGTTTCTATTTATTAAAAAAAACAATGTTTCTATTTATTAAAAAAAATATACTTTAAAAAAAATAATCACACGACAAAAAAATGTTTCCACTTATTTAAAAACAAAAAATAAAAACAATATTTATTCATAAAATTGTATGTTGTTGTTATATTTTAATTTATCGCTTTTTCCATTTTTTGTTTTCATTGTAATTAGTATCCAATAAATATTTTCTTTTCCTTGGTGCTTTTAATTTTGATTCCCGCCCGGTATATTCCGGCAATTAACGTCAGCAAGCCTGAGCCAACAACACAGAAATCCGGGTCAGTAACTGCAGAAGTACCAAGAAATAAGCAATTTAGTTGTTACCCAACCTACCGAAGTGGCACACAATAGGTAGGTTGAACTGGCTTTCTCCAAAGGGGGAAGTTTCATGGGAATATCAAATTCACAATCGTTCTCTCTTTTACTTTCTTTCTAAAAAAAAAAAAACTTTGTACGTAATAACATCAACACTGTGTACACTGATAGTCTGTTCCCTTGATAACGTTCTATGCTGCCATAATTAAATTTTTCTTGCTTTTACTACATCAAATATTATCTTCATTTTTTTTTTCCACCATAGCAAAAATGCTGTATTTGAGAAATTGTCATTTTTTATCAATTTTTCGTTCATCTGGCGCGAAGAATGGCATAACCTATCAGATTGTAGCCATCGCAACAGAAAAAAAATGCGGCAGCATAAAACCTGTATTCCAATTTAATGTCGTCTGCTTTTATATAGCAAAATGCGTCTCACAGATGCGCTGAGAGGAAACCGTGGTTTCTCTGCAGGTTTTAAGTTGAAAAGTATTAGAATTGTTAAAAAAAAAAAGAAAAAAAAATGCCTCCTGCTTAGGGACATGCAAAGGAAAGGTGCTAGAGGTGCCCAAACACCAGCCTTCTTTACTTCTGTTTGAAAAATGCCCTTTTCAGCAGAATGTATTATAGGCCTGTACACCACTGAGACACCCTTTTTTTCACTTAAAGAGCTCAATAGTATGCCACCATAAAATAAAGCTTGGGAACTACTGCTCCAACAAGTTTTATTTATTGTGGACTTTCTTAGACGTTGTTTCACGCCAACTATTCCTCTACCCTTCATCAGGTGGTAACCGCAACGGGATAGGAACTCCGAATCTCCTAACTGCATTCTCAGCAATTACTGCCATCCATATGAAGGTTCAATCCTTAGTGTGGGCGGGATAGGAACTCTGAATATACGGATGGCAGTAATTACTGAGAATGCAGTCAGGAGATTCGGAGTTCCTATCCGTTGCGATTACCACCTGACGAAGGCCAGAGGAATAGTTGTCCGAAACAACTAAGGAAGATGAGAATAATAGTCCGCAATAAATAAATTAATATGAATGGCTTGTTGGAAAAAAATGCAATGTAATATTTTGCCCTGTCGTAAAATACGCTTAAATATGATATTCTAATTTGTCCAGATTTCGTATATATTATTATTGTTATGTTTGACGTTCATCTTCGTCGCCAACTGTTATGTTTACCGGTTGAACCAAATAACGTATAAGGCAATACAAATGAAGACTCAACAAACAGAGGTAGATCAATAAGAAGTGTATTAGGAAAAGTATATTTACAGCATATTTACATAATGGTTGTCAAGTAAGAGAGTCTTGGCTGAAGAACATATCTGCTCTCGGCTCGGCCTTCGGTGGCTTCTGGTTAACACACACTCAGACTAACCGAGTCTTGCTATTTATGTGTAGCATAATCCACATATGTAAATGAGTGGGTGCCACCACAATAATTATAGAGTCGTGATTTCAAAAGTAAGAAAAAGGTGTTGTTTCACGACGTTTCCAAAACGCCGTGAAACAACATCTAAGAAAGATGAGGATAATAGTCTGCAATAAATGAATTAATAAATAATAAATAAATTAATTAATAAATAAATAAATTAATTAATAAATAAATTAATAAATAAATAAATTAATAAATTAATAAATAAATAAATAAATTAATAAATAAATAAATAAATTAATAAATAAATAAATTAATAAATAAATAAATTAATAAATAAATTAATAAATAAATAAATTAATAAATAAATAAATTGATAAATAGATTAATAAATAAATAAATAAATAAATAAATTAATAAATAAATAAATAAATAAAACTCATCTCAATAATGAATTCCAATTAAAATAAGGTCTTATTTACTTAACTATTGCAACTTTAATTAACAGGGACGTGCAGAGAGTGGTGGTGGCGGTGCTAGTGGTGCCCAAGCATCTACTCCTTTTACTCCTGTTTTAAAAGTGCCCTTTTCAGAGGAATGTTTTATAGGCCCGTGCCCCATCGAAACGGTGTTCATTACTATATTTTTGACTTTTATATTTTTCACTTGAGCACCTGAAAAAGTTCTCTGGACATCACTGTTTCTGTTCAAATGCGACTTTGTTTTCCTACTTAATTGCCTCTCCACGAGGGCAGACGATAGACATAAGGTCGTTTTTTTTTTTTTTTTAATATGGAAAAAACCAAGCTCCCTAAAAAAGAGGCACTCTGGATTGAAACAAAAATAAAAAATATTTTATTGTTTGGCTAATTCAAACTGCTGTTTTCATCTTGAGTGTTATTCTCACAAAGTTTCGGTCGATGTAACCTCTGATCTTCTTCAGGTGTATCTGATCAAACTCAGGAATCTGCACATAATTTCAATTGGAACAATTAAATTAAATAAAGTTTAATCCACAGGAGTAGCATGATCTGTTCTGTCAGCCATGACCAGATGCAAGTTCTGATTAATTCGCAATTATATTTTTGAGTGTTGCCTACACTGAGGACTGAACCTTTAACCTCCGGAAGGATGTAATTTACAACTAAATCTTACCAAATACTTTACTATGCCACAAGTTTTTGCGGACAAGATTCACCTGAAGAAAGGCGGAGGTTACATCGACTGGAACGTTGTGAAAATGTCACTCATATTGAGAACAGTCATGAATTATCGATCCCTATCTAAAAAAAAATCAGAAACGAAAGCATTACCTTAGTCTAAAAGGATTTCTCTTTCATTCACAGAGGATAAAATTATGGTATTATTAAAACAGATACTACACTTTGCTCACAGTCAGAAGGCCAATAAGAGACGCGTTAGAAATCCTTTTGCATCATGTGTGATACAAACATTACAAACTAAATGGACTGTCATAAATATTACAAAATGTATCTGCATGCAAATGTTATCTAAATATTAATATTATAGCGTGTGTGTTATTTTGTGTGTCACGATTACATCTTTTTTCTTCCGAGTGACAGCCGTTTAATTGTTATGAACTTCCATTTCTTGTAATAAATGATTTTACCAAGAATTCTTCATAAGTTTTGGTTTCAGTTTCGATTCGATTATAGCTGATGGCATTCAAGTCATCTATTTATTTTATAAATAATTTTACTATGAATTCTTTATAAGTTTTGGTTTCGATTATATCTGAAGAACTCAAGTTATATACGAGTATATATTTTTTTCTTCACAAATTTTGGTTTCGGCTTCAATTCAAGCTGATGCACCCAAGATATATGGATATATTTTTTTTATTTCTGAAATCACAACTTTATAATATATAAGAATCGATGGAAAATTGACTCTATAATAATATATACGAAATCTGCACGAATTAAAATATCATATTTAAGTGTATTTTATGACCAGGCTACGCTAGGTGTCCTTGCTAGCTTAGATAAATAATTTTGTAGTTTTAACAAAAGAGCTACAATAATATCAGGGCGTCTCCATTTATGTTGAACATCCACAGAATGCCAACATCAATATATTACATATAGAAGAGTCGGCTGTGGAATTTCCACAGGTCCCGCTAGTTCAGATGTTAATGATGGTCGACACAAAAGTTGTTGTTGATTGGAAATTTCATCATAAAAATGAGAAACTGTTTTTGAAAATCTTTATTCATAACAATAACAATCTTTATTCCCCACAACTTGATTCCATATCTGCCAATGCGTTTATAAATGCCTCACTAATTAGATTCTTTAGGTTTTCATATAAAATATGAATACAACTCGCGTTCAATATCTTCTCATAATGTTCCTATTTACTTGCCTCCCCACGAGGGCAGAGTTGGACACAAGGTTGGTTTTTGATGTGGAGAAAATCCAGCTCCCCAAAATGGGGCACTCTGGTTAGGAACAAAAATAAAATTTGGTTCAGTTATGAAGGATTTCTCCTCCACTGATTGAGGACAGAAAAGGCGAAGTGTAGCATCAGAACAGATACTACACTGTGATCTTGTCCCGAAGGCCAAGAAAGGGTACTTATTTGCTCCCCCACTGAGCAAATTAGGCACAAGGCCGATTTTTAATATGAGGAGTGAAGGGGAAATGGGGACCAACTCCCCGGGGAGTAGGGGAGCTGGATAGTGACAATTGGTATGAAGGGTTGCCCCTACATTGACCAAGGTCTTATATGTGGGGCTGCCCCCACATATGGTCTTTGCTTGCAGTATCTGCCGGAACAGATTGTATTTATTTGCTTCCCCACTGAGCAAATTAGGCACAAGGCCGTTTTTTTTTAATGTGGAGAGAGAGGGAGGGGGAGGGAAAAGGGGACCAGCTCCCGAGAGGTGGGAAATGGGAGCTGGCTAGTAACTGTTGGTCTGTAGGGTGATCCCTACATTGACCAAGGTCTGATATGTGGGGTTTCCCCCACATATGGTCTTTGCTTGCAGTATCTGCCGGAACAGATACTACACTGTGATCTTGTCCCAAAGGCCAAGAAAGTTGGTGATGTTAACCTAAGGTCATCTAAATGGTTTTGTAATCCTCAACATAAGTGATAATCTGGAGGAACCAGGTCAAGAGAATATGCAGGATGGGGCAATATTTTCCAACCAAATTCTAATAGATATTTGATCAGTAGTGTTGTGTGAGGATGAGCATTATCAGGATGGGGGATGATTCCCTTTCTGTTGACTAAAACGGTCGTTTTGGGGTGAATTTGAGTAAGGCCTTGATAAGTGGTGACTGTCATATTCACAAAAAAAAAAAAAAAAGAAAAAAAAAAAAAGAAAGAAAAAAAAGAATGGGTGTATTCTGAGAAAGTATATGAATCGCATTTTGAAATGTTTTTTTAATTTGCGAAGTTAATCTTCTAACAAGAATAATTGCGTTTTTTTTTTTTTTTTTTTTTAATGATCGACAAATTTGGCATCGCTAATTTGATGACAAGTTCATTTTTTTTTCTTCATCTTTCCCCAATCACACAGAGGAATGATTTAAAAACGACATGGTTCATTAAAGAAATTAACGTTATACAAGTTGTGATAGGAGCAACTGGTCTAATAGAAAAGAAAAATCTTAAGAAATACAGGGTGAGTCACAGAAAACGGATGTTTTTAGAACGCTCCTTGCTCTCCTTTAGTGAAAATAGAGGCTAACTTTAGAAAGCGGCTTTAAATTTGTGATCGCAAAAAATGGCCATCATTTGTCAGACATCATTTTTCGATTCTTAATATTCCATAATGGCATAGTTTAGTAAATGCTTTTTTATGTATATTAAGAAAAATTTGTTGAAATATTCGCAGAGTTTTGTTTTCCTTTAAAACATCCGTTTCCCGTGACTCACCTTGTACTTAGAAACAATCCTTGGAAAACCAAGCTGGCACGAAATGCAGATAGGAACCATAAACAACATCTCTTCTTAAAAAAGCCCTCGATATAAATTCAAATCATGAAATCAAGTGTTAGCTCCAGGAGGAGTTAGTGCCCTTGATCTCTTAAAACAAACCAATGTAAAATAATTAAAAATAAAACCCCAAATCCCCTCTGTATAATAGATATAATAGATTCCCCTTGGAATTAGTTTGCATTTTATTTCCAAATTAATAAATCATATCACTGAATAAACTAACCCCCCTCCTCTCATGTAATCTAGCCTAGTTGAGAATGAATCATTTTTGTCTAAAGTTTTAGATATTATTCATCTGGGAAAATGCCAATCAAAATTATATCAACTTTGCGGGTGTTTGTTTTGTATTGTCTTTAATTTTGACCACACACAGAACTGCCTTTTATATAATAAACTATCCAGGATACTCAGCGTTGCCCAGAAGTCATATAAAAAAAACTAAATAGAAGTTAATGACTGCCCTTCTTATGTAACATTTATATAATAGATTAACAGGGCTGCCTGGAGCAAAAATAAACTATTTCTATGAAAACTTCTCTATCTACCTGTCTGTCTATCTCATTCAAACCCCTTCTTTCTCTTCCAAACAACCCATTCCTCTCACTCCTTTATATAAGAGATTCCTCAAGGAAATAGTTGGTATTTTCTTTCCAAATGAAAACCGCCTCTCCCTGACGAAACCTGGCCCTGTTGAACCTTAGAAAATGAATAACGTTATTTTCTAAATTTTAGATATTATTAATCCAGGGCAACACCGATTAAAATATATACCAGCTTTGTAGGTAAATTATTTTTTTATTTATTTATTTTTTTTGTCGTTTTTAACTTTTAGTAGGACATACAAACATACAGACAATTGCCCTTTATGTAATAGATGGCCTGCATGTATACGTTTGGATTTATATAGAAATGCTACTTTAAACTTAATCATAACAGACTAAAGAAAATGCTATTTCAAACTTAAGCGCAGTAAACACCCAAAATTTTATTTCAAACTTAAGCATGACAGACTGATGAAAATTCTAATTAAACTGAAACGGACAGTAACAGGCGGACAGATCCTCTTCTAAAACATGTTTGAAGATATGTAGAAATGCTATTTCAGATTTAATCATGGCAGACTAAAGAAAATGCTATTTCAGATTTAATCATGGCAGACTAAAGAAAATGCTATTTCGACATGACCAATCAAAAATATACCAACTTTGTAGGTGTTTTTTTTTTTTTGGTAGTTTTTAAGTTTTAGCAGGACATACAAACATACAGACACACAGACAACTGCCTTTTATGTAATAGATGGCCTGCATGTATAGGTGCTGTAGAGGAAATATGCTGATTCAAGTGCATTAGTTGTAACCTGGCAAACCACATAAATCAGACGTGAATTCCACTTACACGCAAAGTAGACAGGAAAGGAATAAATCTGCAGACAGTAGGCTGCGCCAACTAACGAAACAATCAAGATAATAGGAAAAAAAGACAAAAAAAAAAACAAAAACTATAGATATAAGAATCCAGAAAGACATTTCTTCCTGCATTGATTTTCCATTGTTACAAGTCCATTTGATTTGTGCACACTCGAAAGGTCAAAGGATTTTATTACTAACAACAAAGCAAATTAGAGATCAGTCACCCAAGAATATTTCGGAATATTTTGCAATGATATTTCTAAAGTCAGATGAACCAACTAAAATGAAATCAGTGGAAGAGAAACAACGATGGAATAACAGGAATCGAGATTCGTGTTTGAATGATGAAAACGTTGTTCTCAAACTTGTAATGCATTGGATGACGCACGGACAGAGCATCATTTAAAAATGTGTGGACACACTTATAAATGCTATTTCAAACTTAAGCAGGATAGAACAATGAAAATGCTATTTTGAAAGTTAAGCAAGTTAGGTTAATCTATAATATAAATCTCACCTTTCTGTTTAAATGTATGTATGTATGTATGTATGTATGCCTAAAACTTTCGACAGAGGCGATGGATTTTCACGAGATTCATATCATTTTGAAGCTCGACCTTCAGACAACAAATATGCGAAAAATCAGCTAAAAACATTAATTCCTTCACCCTCAACTGGGCTCTTTTCTACAAGGAGGGCTCGCTTTTTTTCGCCGATATTTTCGAAAGTCATCCCCTCTTTTCGATTTAGCCTTCATTTAAACTTTAGCTACTTCCGGTTTGGCGATGGACGCAACAGCAAAGACGTCATTTTTTTTTTTTTACATTCTCTTCCGCCTTCACGGTACGGGTTCGAGCCTGCCTGCCTACTACCACTTTTTTTTTGCTCAACACACACCTCCAAACACCCGAGCAATGCCAGGCACCCAGGCTAATCTCTTATATAAAAGTGCTATTTGAAATGTAAGCATGATGGACCAATAAAAATGCTATTTCAAACTTAAGCCATGACAGATCAATGAGAATGCTATTTCAAACCCAAGTGGGACAGACCAACGAAAATAACCTTTTATAGAGATTAGAAGATACCTCTTAAATCGTTTCGGTGGCAATCAATTGCATCCTTTTCTGAATTGATTTGACCTTCTTTTGCATACTTCTATTCCTTGAAAAAAAAAATGATATTCTCAGTTAGTATTGATTTCCAATAGAAACTGATTATAGGGATATTTATATAACTCTCTGGTTAAAAGAGAACAATTATTGCGGACAAGAAAGAAGCTCACTCCTATCATATTCAGACTAGAGAGAAATCATCCACAGACGAGCAGGTTAACAATTCCTCATGACGCCAAACATGGAAGATTGATCGGCCATTTCATACGAAAAACTATGGCGAAAAAAAAAAATGTTTTATTATTCAACAAATAAACCAACCATTGTAAAAACTACGTATCTACTACAATAAAATATAAATACTCCTTTGAATCAAGGAGTATTTATATTTATATTATATATACGCATCGAAATGAACTTTTATCTTAATGCGGATTTTATTCTTTATATATGACAAATTAAGGCATGACAAATGTGCTTGGTCATTTTCTATTCGTGTGATACTAGGCACCTTATTGGACCAACCTAGGATTTTTTATGCCAAGGACAATAAGAAGCGACCAATTTTAATTTAGACAGACTTCTATGCTGTTTTTATTTAGCTAAAAATCGTTGTAAAAAATAAACAATTTTTTCTGATTGATGAATCGATATTTTTGTTTTTTACAAGGGAGTCACCATTTGTCAAGGCCCAAAGGCTACTCGTGGATAAGGGTTAATGAATCAAGGTAGTAGTGTAATAATCGTTAATGGTGTAAGTTGGACACAACTTGATTAGTTTAGGGGACGGTTCAATAAGAACTTTTTTGCATTAAACTTGAAGGCTGTCATACTGTAGTCAGCTGAGAAGTAGGCCAATAGGACAGTGTTCCACATGCAGGCAGTTCTAAGAAAAAAGCTGTGTTTGTGGAATCTGTGTTTAGATTTAGGCACAGATAGAGAGTGGGAGAAATTGTTGATAGTGGTTGCAGTTAGTTGAGTGTTTTTTGTGGAAGTTTGGCAAGAGGGGACCATAAATTGGAGCTGAAACGAGTACTTGCCATGAAAACAACGATGGAGTAGTGCCAGGTTGGCAACAGAAATGATTATATATATATATATATATATATATATATATATATATATATATATATATATATATATATATATATATATATAAATACAGGGTAGAATGATAAAACTTGGACTTGTGGGCTGGCGTGGAGTCCTGCTACCACACCTAGGATCTGTCAGTGGCTACCTGATTGCACCACCAGGGGATGATCACACTTTTCAGCACACCTAGGTACACTTTGGTATTGACTTTCAAGCTGACTTTGAAGATGTGAGGTGGCATGATGTGGTCCTCACTTGAAACCACATCAAAGACCATAATGGGGATCGTTCAATGAGTTGAGCTGTGCCATCAAGTGTTGAACGGTGCGGATTTGCATTTAGAGTGTGCTGTCAATGGTCCTGTTGTCATAACTTGGATCGGTAGAGAGCATGAGTTGTACAGTGGCACATCTCTGATCTTTCTCATTGAACATTGTGTCACTTTCAGATATGATAGCTCCTTTTGCTCTTAGGGATTTGGACACAACTGGCCAATTAGGAGATGGCCTACAACAAAAAGGAAAACCAGTTTTCATCAAATGGAAATGGAATCATGTCGTCTTTTCTAGGGTGACAATTTTATTGTTCCACTCTGTATAAATTAAATTCTGTTAGCTATGCTTCCTTTTTTTCTTGTTTTTCTTCTTCCAGTCTCTTAGTGAGAGGGGAACCTATCACCATTCTTTCGCCTAAAAATGTCAATTGAAATTACATTCAAGATTTGGGGTGAATTAAATAATTTGTTGATATATTTATTTTTTCATTTCACTTCTTTTTAAGTAAACATTTACTCTTTAATAAGAAAATATTACGAAAAAAAAACACTTTGTCGATTTTTAAAAAATAAAAAATAAATAAAAAACAATTATCTTTTTTTTTTTTTTAAACTTTTATCTTAGGGTGTAAAAGACCGTGTATGTGCGCGTGGGAAAATATCAACAGGAGCTGTAAGATAGCAGGCTTGCGAGGATATTAGCAGCAGTAACCGTGGAAAAATACATATGCAAATTAGGATATGTGCATGAGCTTGCAAGAGAAAGAAAAATGGTAAAAAGAACTGCACGCCTGTGGAACTCTGTTCCGTCTGCCTGCTTCCCACCGGACTACAACTTGGATGTGTTCAAGTCCAATGTTAACAAATTCCTAATGAACCGCCCCCTTAAGTAAACACTTCATCAAATCTCCACACTAACGTAATGTACTTGCAATAACCCTTATTCCTGAGTGGCTTCCAGGCCTTGATAAGTGGTGATCACTGTGTAAAAAAAAAAAAAAAAAGGATACCACATGGGTGGAGAAACAAAGTTGACACCGAAAAAGATGTACACATAAGTAATGGCTGTCTACGGCCAGCGTGTAGTAGAGCAGAAACGAGAGACTTTCAAGCTGGTTTCAGACGGGCGGAAAGGAAAACGGTAATAAACAACGTGTGAAACAAAAAGAAAGAAAAGCCGAGTCAATCAAAAAAAAAATTTTTTTTATTACATTTTCACCCCAAACAAGGCACAGTGCCCCTTTGATGTAGGGCGCTACTATCAGGGACATAAGTGAAGGGATACTATGAAGGGAGTTGAGCAGCAAGATGTCTGTTCACATTACACTTGAACTTCTGCATGTCAGTATAGTTGGAGAAACAGGAACCCGGAAGGGAATTCCAAAGTCTAGCAGTTCTGGGGAAGAAACTGTTAGAATAGAAAGCTTTTTTTTTATCTAGGGATCTCTACTGTGCAGGTTTTTACATCAGTGGGGTACAAAGAGTTCGTCGGAGCATCCACCATTAAAATACTTGTGAAACAGGGAGAGGGATGCAACATTTCGCCGATTGCACAGTGGTTGAAGCTTAGATGACAGTTCAAGACCTATCAGATTGGTGATACTCTTTTGAACCCTATCCAGTAGTGAGAGACTAGTAGCAGATACACCAACCCAAATGTGACAACAATACTCCATACATGGGTGAATGGTGGCCATACAGAGGTACAGGATGCTTTCATGAGTAAGTAATTTTCTAGCACGGAAGAGTGAACCCACCTCCCTCGCAGTAGCTGCAGCAATACCCTCAATGTATCTGTTCCAGCTCATGTTCCCTGTGAACGTTAAACCAAGGAGTTTGAAAGAAGTACTTTCATGTAATGTATCTTTAACCATAGCTATTGGTAGTTGGGAAGATTTCTTGTAATTATTAAAGGAAACAAGCTTAGTTTTGGCAGCATTAAATGTTATCATCCATTTTTGTCCTCATTCCACTAAAGACTGGAGGTCTTTTTCTTGGGTTTCCGCCATTGTCTTGGATATGTTCATTTGTTTTCCCCTTGTGCCTTTTATAGAGTGTGGTGTCGTCAGCAAATACACCCATCTCAGAGAATATTTTATCAGGGAAGTCATTTATGAATATCAGGAATAATAAACGTCCAAGGATCGATCCCTGAGGTACACCCACATTTATATTATATTGTTTGGATGTACGACCATCGAGAACAACCTGGATTCTTCTCTTATTTATGAAGGATTTAATTGTGTTAAGTATTCATCCAGTAAGACAATAAGATCTGATTTTCATGAGAAGACCATCATGCTATACCCTGTCAAAAGCCTCAGATATATCTAGGGCTACTGCCCTCTTCTTTCCTGCCTTATCCAGTGCATGGTATATACATTCAGAGATTGAAGTTAGGATATCTGCTGTAGAACGGGCTTGCTTAAATCCATATTGATGCTCGGACAGAAGTTGACCAACTGTAAGGTGGTGAACTAGAGCTTGATTAATTATAGACTCAAATATTTTGGCGAAAAGAGGGAGGAGGCTACAGGCTAATGGGGCAATAATTTAATGGGTCAGTTCTTTTATCAGGATTCTTGTAAACTGGTACCAGAGAAGCAGTTTTCCTGCAGTCAGGAAAGCATGATTCGTTAATGCACTTGTTGAAGAGTTTGGAGAGAACTGGAGCAACCTCAGCGGAGAATTTTGTTAATAGTTCAGCCTGGATAAGATGAGGTGCACATGCTTTTGAGGTGTCTAGGTTTTTTATGATATCATATGAAAAGGGGTGATTTTAAGATCATCTAGTGTGGTTTCAGTCTGCAAAGGAAAATCAGGGAGGGAGTGGTTTGCTGGATCCAACGTAGAGTTTGAGACAAACTGTCGGGCAAGCGTGTTAGTTTTCTCGGTTGCTGGTTTATTTATTTTTGTTTGTTTGTAACTTTTTGACAGTGGCAGGCGGTGTGGAGGTCCGAGTTTGAACTGTAATGAACACGGTGCGAACGTAACAGCCACATCGTCAGCAAATATACCCATCTCAGAGACTATTTTATCAGGGAGGTCATTTATGAATATCAGGAATAATAAACGTCCAAGGATCAATTCCTGAGGCACACCTGCATGGGAGCATTTTTTTTATATTTGACTCATTTTTTTTTAAATATTCTGTCTGAGCAAAAAAAAAAAAAAAAAAAAAAAAATACAAAAAAAAAAACAGCAGGAGCCATTTGTCATAATAATAAAATTGACCCTAATCTTCATATATTGCTACCATATATCAAGCAACCGCAAACAATTTTCAATTGGATTCTGCGAGAGCATTGCAGATTTCCGCTCAAGATAGATGAGAATGAAAGCAGGGGAAGAGAAGCTGCTGAATCCTGCTGAGAAGCGGGCACGCAGAAAGGTGACTGCGGTCCAGGAACACATATTTGCAATCTTTACATTAAATTTTTAAGCTACACGCTGCGTTTCTCCAGCCAAACAGGCAGCCAGAACAACTAAGAAGGTATCACTCATGATGGAGGCCTGCTACAACAAGTGAGCACAATTCTCAGCTGTATATATGAAGAGTTCGAATGCAAAATGCGATAAATCCAATTTCTTTAAAATGAGAAATTAAATGATATAAAGACGAACTGTTGCAATTTTTTTTAAAGGGTATGACTAAAAAAATTGCAAGGTTCTATTTATAGATGGGGTAATATGAACTGATCAATCAAATGGAAAGACGCTCTGCTATCGACCAATCTGAAACCGGAATCATTCTATGAATAATACTGTATATTTTAGAATTCCTGCACATAATTTTTAGAAGGAATGTTGCTTTTTGTCTGCAAATTTTTACAGTTCAAGACTTCTACAGATTGGCTATACAACTGAAAACTATATTCTTTATCAACAAACTCCTACAATTCAAACCTTCTGTGAATTGATATCACCATTTTGTTTAAAACTGACCAATCGGATGGAACCACGCTCTGCTATCAACCAATCAGAAACCGAAATCATTTCATAAATATACTGATATACTGAATCTGTTAAGAATTCCTGCACATAACTTTTCATCTTCACACGGGAAGGAAATTTGCTCCTCATCTCAAGACTTCTTTGGATTGGCTATCTACCAGAAACTTTATTCTTCATCTTTGTCTGCAAGCTTTTACAATTCAAAACTTCTCTGGATTGATATCGCTATTTTGTTTCGAACAACATTTCTCTTCTTTTTTAAAACTGAAAAATCCTTCGAACTTGTTAACTGAATTTCTAATGCAAGTGTTCTCTGTTTAACTACTTATTGATTGATGCTGAAAGTCTTGGACAAATTTTGATTTGGTTTTTAGCCAGTAAAAATAGCTGCTAAGGCATCAAAATTGAAAAAAATTGGAACTTGCTAGGCATAAGTCCAGTTAAAGCGCTCTTTTTTACATGTGCAAATATGCATTTATCCATTAAAGTCTGTCCATTTTTTACTATTTTTTATCCATCTAATGATAGCTCAAATGGTAACGACTAAGGCTGAAGTACTAAATGTTTTAGTTCGATTCTAGTTGATGGCACCAAAGTCATTTTTTTTAAATCACTATTATATTTTGGGTACAATATAATAATTATTGCAATATTTTTGATATAGTGAAGAGGATATGATTACAAAAACAAAAAAAATCGAAGGTTCTATTTATAGAGAGGGGTGATAGGAACTGACTAATCAAGTAGAATGACGCTCTGCTATCAACCAATCAGAAACCAGAATCACTCCATAAAACATACCGAGTCTTTAAGAATTGCCGCACATAATTTATTGTGTCCACATGAGATGGAGTTTGTCACTGTCTGCAAAGACTTTTACAGATTGGCTATCCTATTTTTTGTCAGCAAATTTTTACAACACAAAGTTTCTCTGGATTGACATCATCATTTTGTTTTGAATAATATTTCTCTTCTTTTTTAAAATTAAAATGATTTACAACTCCAAAGTTACCCATTCATTGAGGCCTCACTACTGAATGTCTTTTAAAATCATACTCATGACCCCCTCTCTCAGTAATTCCAGCTCCCTATGTGCCCAAATTCCACAAAAGAAAATGAATTTAACCTGACTCTCTTTCCACAAACTTTCCGCTTTTGAAGAACTTTATAACATTACAGGCACTGCTCATCACTTTGGTCTTGGTAACATTCTCCCTCAGACCTTAACAAATAGCTCTTCCACTCTTTGTAGGTATAAGAGCTGTCTGTTCAACAGGAAGTAGCTAGGGATTATTTCCCTTAGAAGCAGGAAATAACAAGGAGTAATCTCACATGAACAGGAAGTAACCAGTGGTGATCTCCCCTGATTGTTATATTTAGCAGAGACATGGGAGCAGCCATTTGCTCTTTGTGTAGAACTCAGTAAACGGTTGCAAGAACACACTTTACACACGTTACACACTCCTAACGCTTGCAATCACAGTAACACCTGCTCCTCTCTTTGTCTAAACTGTAACAAACCTTAAGAAAAAAAAGAAAAAGATTAGAAAGTGAATGTTGAGTTAACTTTCAGCAGACTCGTAATTCGCTTTCCTTATCTTGTCTTTTAATCCTCAAATTCCATGAGTGGTGTTTCTGACAAGAGAGAAGAATTACTGTTTCATTGATAAAATCTATTTGTATTACATTCAGCATTTATTTATTCATTTATTCTTTATCTTGAAGTGTTATTATATTTTTAACTTCTCACATCAAATAGCTTCATGCTTTGTCTGGAGCGATTTTCATTTAAAAAAAGTTGCAAGCAAAAAGAATATCTCCTATATTAGATTACGTTAACCATTATTTTCGGGTGTGAGAGGGATAATTGAATTGGGAATTGTAAAAATTTGGGGGGGGGGCATCAGAATTGGAAAAAAATGTGTCTAATTTCCGATGCCAAAAACGATTGTTTTAATTGCTTATTTATTTATTTTTTTTATTTGTTTTCATCAAAAGATAAACATTCATAAAAAATGCAGCATTCGTCAGCATAAATGTGGAAATATATAAAAATAGATATGATATACTTTTTGTAAAACTTATAAGAAACATTTTTTTTTTAATATACCCAACACGGATATTACACCAATCTAATACAGAAGTACACACTTTAATCATAATATGCTAAATTTAATCATTGATATACATTGAAAAAGCTACAATAATTCCTAACAATACTTAATATCCATCACAATTAGTATCCTGGAAATTGATCTGACAGCCAGTCTGCGACATTCGTAAATTTCAAACGTGATGGATTAATTTATTGACTTTTATTTTCCAAATTATTATTTTTTTTTTTGTATTTTTATATACAGACACAAACATTAGTGAGCTGGCAGAGCCACAAGGGAGGCAACCACGCAAAAAAAAAAACAAGCAAAATTCATCCCGAAGCAGCAAAACTAAAGCTGACTTGCCAGGACACTATACATACAAATGTAGGCAAATTTGGGCATATTTTATTGGTTTGAAAAAAAATATCTTTTTACCAAATGTAATAAAATTCTAACCATAGAATAGTAATATTGTTTTCAAAAAGCCTGCAAATTTTCATGTAATTTCGTCCCATAGAACCAAAGATATAAGCATTTCAATATTCAATTTGGCTAGAGAGTATAGATATATCCATATTTTTTGGCAATTTTATAAGCTCTAAATCTCAGCGACTATCGATCAGAATTTAACAAATGGAGGCTCGTTGGAAAGCTAATAATCTGAATTATGTAGTGGACTATGTGATATTTGCCGTTAAGGTCGTACATTAAGGGGATCATCCATCATCCAAGATCTACTTTTGGCACGTTTTTACAGCCATAAAATGTTTCAATCATTCAATTTGTTTTCCTAGTTTTGCATATGAATTACAAAATATCTGATATTTCCCCCAAACCTCTGGTCTTGATGGAGGGAAACTAAAACTTATTGCTATGGTTTCAAATGATCTGAAATAACACCCACCCCGCGCCGCTTTGGTTTTCATACATAGACTCAATTTCACAGTGTATAAGAATTATTTGAGGCTAGAGATATTCATAATCGTACCCTATTTCCAAAAATGGGGGATATAACATATGAGAAATATTTGGAATCAAGTCTTCTCTTGTTGCTCTTTCAGATCAATTGAAACCGTAGCAGCAAGTTTTAGTCTCCCCTCCATCAAGGTCAAGGATTTGGGGTATATATATATATACCCCAAATCCTTGAACGTGATCAGCCTCTAAAACTGATCCCCATAAGATTGCTGTTGCTCCCGTCTCTTTTTTAGATTTTATCATTAAGGAAAACAAATTACTAAAAAATAAATCCCTCGATTCCAATTTTGATGAGTGAGAGCGAAACAGGTCAATTGACTCGTTTTGATTTTTTTTTTCTCCTCTACTTTTATTTTTTTAGTCGCTATCCATTTTCCTTTTCTCCTCGGCCTTTATTTTTTTTTAAATATAAAATGAATTCCGAAGAAATATGTCTTCCCTTCATGATTGCCTTAATAAAGTTTCGTACCCCCAGGAAAATCATGAAATATCTATATATATATATCTATAATATAAAGCTGTGTGTGTGTGTCTGGCCACGAATAGGCTCCTATATGGTTGACTATTTTGAAAAACTGATTACATATAACGATAGAAGATGTATCGAGACACAGGAATGGGTATGTTTGATCTGGCAGAACGGTGGTTCATTAAAATTGTGGTGTCTGCGTACACGCCTGGTCCACAAAGTATGGAAATAAAAAATTTAAAAATTAAAAAAAAAACGTTTACAAGTGTTTTTGATATAGATGTACATAATAATACATTGATAAGTATGTTTTAACTTAAATAGGGATGGTATAATAAAATTGTGTGGTCTGCGTTCGCGTCTGGCCTCCATAGAATGGAAATAGGCACAAATTTTAATAAAGACATTTCATATCCATCTGCGTAAGTATACTTTGATAATTATGTTTTAGTTTGAAGAAATATGTTATAATAAAATTATGGGGTGTTCGTTCGCACCTGACCTCCATAGGATGAAAATTTGTCACAAAGTTTAACAAGGTTTTTTAATATAGATCCACAGAATATTGTGATACGTGTTTCAGTGTGAACAGGTATGGTATAATAAATTATGGGGTTTATCTATTTTATTTTTACTTGCATCATATTTTGCTTTGGTTTTGATACCCCCAAATTCAACCCAAATTTACAACCCTTCCTTTTCATAACCTATCATACTTTCATAAATAAAAGTCCATTTTCTGTAGGCTGTTTTTGAACCCAGTCAACGACGGATACTTTTGCTAGTATATATATATATATATATATATATATATATATATATATATATATATATATATATATATATATATATGGGTGATAAGAACTGACTAATCAAATGGAATGATGCTCTGCTATCGACCAATCAGAAACCAGAATCACTCCATAAAATACATCAAAGAAAACAATGAGCAGAAAGTGAGTTCCTTAACCTTGGAGTCTTTGGAACGAAGCAACTGTATTACAATTCATATGAAAACAGTGAGACCTTTAGACCGGCAGAATCCTAGTCCGACCCACAGAGCTTTTATGGAAAATGTAAAAATATCCAGGAAAAATGTTTAAATATAAATGCATGAAGATGGTGTGATGTTTTGTTTTTGTCGTTGTTCAGAAAATGAAGTTTTGGAGAACCAGATTCACTAAAAGGCAAAGCTAATGGGAAAAATGGTATAAAACATGTCCAGATCCCCCCCCCCCCCGTTTGAAAATTTTGGAGTGCCCTACTTTAGACCAACAAGTTAAATGAGGTGGAAAAAAAGGAGCACATGCCATGATAGGATTCGTAGAAAAGACTGAGACTAGCAACATCACGTTTGCGAGAGATAAGTTGCAGAGATAATGGAAAGGGTTGGGCCAATCAAATTACAGTATGTACTGATCTAACTTTGCCTATTTCTTAACGATTATATTGCAAAATATATTTTACTTCATCTTTTTTGTACTTCTAAAGAATTCTGTAGCCAATAAAAACAAAGTATTTATTTACTCCTGCTTTCTCTTTTGTTTTTTCATCAGGATTCTTTAGCCAATGAAAATCGCATATTTATTTACTCCCTCCCTCTTTCTATTTTCTCACGCTCACGTAACCAATAAGAACTAATAATTTATTTACTTTTCTTTTTCTATTTTTCGGAATCCTCTATCAAGTATTTATTTCCTTTATACTATTTTTTCAGCATACTTAGAAAAAAAAAAAATTAAAACGAACTATTTTTTTAGTACATCCTCCTTTTTTTTTTAATCATTTTTCAAGGTCATGTGGCCAATAAGAAGCAAGTATTTATTTACTGCCTTTTCTTTTTTCAGAATGTTATAACCAATGAGAATCAAGTATTTATTTACTGCCTTTTCTTTTTTGTTCAGAATGTTATAACCAATGAGAATCAAGTATTTATTTACTGCCTTTTCTTTTTTGTTCAGAATGTTATAACCAATGAGAATCAAGTATTTATTTACTGCCTTTTCTTTTTTGTTCAGAATGTTATAACCAATGAGAATCAAGTAATTATTTAAATCTCTTTTTCTTTTTTTTCTTTTTTTTTTGCTATGTCCCAGCCAATGTAGCCAATGAGAAGCAAGTATTTATTTACTCCCTTTTTCTTGTTTCTATTTTCATCCATTTCTTTCTTCGGTAGGATGGTGGGACCAGCTTAAAGAGTTAGTATTTCTCCATTCTCTTTCCTAATTTTACGCATGAAACCATTTAAAAGTAATTAGGACACATAAATGCCAAGAGATGTCCATGTGCAGTGAAGTGCAACTGCAATTGAATGTCTTGCATGGTGCACATGTGCAGTATAAGTGTGTTCGTGCTTCGTTGCACTTCATTCTTTTCTTTTCTCAAGTGGCTACACTGATTTCTAACACTAACTCTAAACTAAATTCTTTATGTTTAACAATTAAAACTACTCTTTTACAATGTCTGGGTCAACCACAAGTGTATATATATATATATATATATATATATATATATATATATGTGTGTGTGTGTGTGTGTGTGTGTGTGTGTGTGTGTGTGTGTGTGTGTGTGTGTGTGTGTGTGTCTTGTTTACAGTATTCCGAATTTTACTGGGTTTATTATAATTGAAAATTCGGTAATCGTTCATATACCAATAAGTCTTGAGTACAAAATGTGATGACTTAAACTGTAAGCTACAAAATTATCACATTTCATAATTGAGCATTCATATATTGTTTTAACAAAAGCAAGACATCAAGGAATAGATTGATATCAACAAATAGTGTATTTCATCGTTAATTACAATTGTTTCAAGACTATTTGGGCAAATTCAAACATTATATCGTTTGAAAATTTTCACAAGAACAGCCTTTCTTCAGACTTATTGAATGAAAAACACTTTAACAATAAAACATTATGGAAACCATTTCCCTTATAAGGAAAAACATGAGAAAATATTTCACCTACTGTTATGTTGTCACGGAATATAACTGGTTGTTAAATGTGGGAATTACAAGAAGACATCGTTTTTGCACCAAATTATTTATTTTTTTTAAACAGAAAAATAGTAAAACGTTAGAGCAACAGATTATGTGAAATGCTGTGTCAGCCATCTTGAAAAGTCTTCCCTTTCCGATTCAGGAGAGATAACTCTTTGCTTTTCGGTTATTTCCCTTTATAACACCTTCATCTCATCCTTCCAAAGTTTTTTAAAAAAATTTATATATTTACCTATTTTCGTATCTCTATTTAAAAAAACAAACAAAAAAACATTTTCAAGCAAATTATCATACAACGTTACCACTAATTATCTATGTTTATTTAATATGTTTTACTAATACTATTCATTCATTTCTTAAATTAAATTTCTTTATTTCTTTATTTAATTAAAAAAATTTTTTTCTAATCCGGAATAATCAACTAAGTCTTCAGCGATATTGTTTCAATACGCTTAAACATGATATTTTAATTTATGCAGATTAAGTATGTATTATTCTAGAATCAATCTTCTATGGATTATTATATATTATGACGAATAATTTGCCCGGTGGACTAATTCGCAAAAAAATTTAAAAATAAAAAATGATATAATGTCGTTCATTAAATTCCGTCTGTTTGTTTACAATATCACGTCAACTGATATTTGGGCTTGACGATGAATGCCCTGGAAAAGTTACTTCTGATTGATGCTTAGTTTTAAAATATGAAAATAAAGAAATCATTTGCGGCTATTTTAAATGGTACCTCTTCTTTTATCGTAAATATAACTCGTCAAAATTAAAATGGAATGGTGAAGTACACTAGAACTTGAACAGAGGATCATTCGATCTGTAGCCGAATGCTCTATCACTAAGCTATATCTCCAAATTATAATAAATATGTTTGTTTTTTTTCTAAGAAGAAATCATTTACTGAAATTTTATTATCTCCCTTGGCCAGTTTAATGTAAAATAATTCCACTGTAAAAATTCTTCTTCTTTGTTTATAAGAGAAAAAAGCTATTTTTAAGATCGGAATTTTTCCATTTTCGATACTTTTCGGATGAATTTCTGTACAAAACATATCTAAGAACACTGCCAGGCAGATAAATTAGTTTTGTGGGAAATTTGCAAAAGATAGGTTCAGCAGTTTCGAAACCTAAAGTGACTTTTATACAATAGTATATATATATATATATATATATATATATATATGATGAAAATAATGGAAATAGTATTCCTTTCTTTTTGAATTTCCAACATCAATTTTTCCGTTTCTCTTAAATAGAACTGCGTCACACTGTGCACGTGAAACTTTTTCAAATATTTTGTACTGGTATATTTTTTGGTTTCTTAATCTCATTCACCCAGAGGAAGTCTCGAAATAAAGACGAAACGTTGGTGAACACATAATACGGTTTGTTCCTTTTTATTTTCTCTCTCTATATATATATAGGGTGACCCCTTAAAAACGGGCCCCAACTCTAATTAGGTCCTGTTTCTTAGTGTTTTGTCCGAATGAAATGAAACTTTGGTCATAACCAGTTTATTATATTCGAAACATCACATCATCAAAACACTAGGGTCTTTGGCCTTTTTTTTCTCCGGTGACTGTAAAATGCTCAGAAAAACAATTGAATGTCCTGTTTTTTGGGGGTCACCCTGTATATATCTGTGTGTGTATGTGTGTGTGTGTGTGTGTGTGTGTGTGTGTGTGTGTGCATGCAGGAATAAGAAGAAAATAATCAACTATACATACATATATATATATTTATAATCCTATACACTTATATATTGACAAACCATTTGGGCTAATCAATATACGAGGGTAGTTCCAAAAGTGAAACCTATTTTGTTTTAACTCAAAAAGTTCAAGAGCTACAAAGGCAGAAGGGGCACCATTAAAAAGAGCGACCTTTTGTGTTCTCCAAAATTCATTTTTCTACATAATCACCACCATTCTCAATGCACTTTTGCCAGAAATTCAATGACACATCTGTTTCTGACTCACGTCAATGGCAGGGGTTGCTTTCTTAGAGTCTCACACTGTTAATATCTGCAACAGAGAAATGAAACTTTCAGCTCAGGAATGTATAAATTCAATCATCATAACAATGCAATTTTAAAATCCCCTCTGATCCATTCGAAACACCGTCTGCCAAGAGGTGCTGGATTGATGAAAGAAATTAAGGATTGTCTCTTCAAATGTGATTTTATTATTTGTATTGAACTATGTAGCACAATATTACTTTCTGAGTATTAATACTTATTAATTTATCTCATTTAGGTCAGTTGTATATTTAAAATGCAATGAAGACTATTTTCATAGAAATGTTAATGAACTCATATTTGATTTGTGTTATTGGTTTTACTCTTCCCAAAACTATTTTTTGTGCAATCCAGAAATATATCAGCTTTATCAAAACATATTTGTTTATTAAATATATTTCTCATTCCATGGAATTTCCACGGGCCCTGACAGTTAATTGTTATATTAATTATAACTAGCAAGACCTGTGGAAATTTCACAGGGAACTCTTTCATACGTAATATATTGATGTTGGCATTCTGTAGATGTTCAGTGTAAATGAAGATGCTCTGATATTATTGTAGCTTTTTTGTTAAAACTGCAAAAATATTTATCTAAGCTAACATGAACGCCCGGCATAGCCCGGTCGTAAAGTACAATTAAATACGATATTTTAATTCTTGCAGATTTTGTATATAGAGTTAATGTTTTATCGATTTTTATATATTATAAAGTTGTGATTTCAGAAATAAAAAAAATATATCCATATGACTTGGGTGAATTAGCTTGAATTGAAACTGAAATAAAAACTTATGAATATATATATATATATATATATATATATATATATATATATATATATATATATATATATATATATATATATTTATATGTATATGTATATAACTTGAGTTCCTTTAGCCATAATCGAAACCGAAACCAAAACTCATGAAGAATTCTTGATAAAATTATTTAAAAAAATACAAAAAATATAAATTACTGGAGTGCCATCAGCTATAATTGAAACCGAAACCAAAACTTATGAAGAATTCTTGGTAAAATTATTTATGGCAAGAAATGGAAGTACATAAGAATTAAACGACTCGGATGTATACCTGACACAGAAAATAGCTTACAAGCTATCGTATTAATATATAGATAAACACCTGTCATACATCATTCATAAATCATTAAACCATATTTTCGAGTGGCTCTTAACCTTGATAACAGGTAAAGTATGAGAAAAAGAAAATACAAAGCAACAATAATGCATACAATTATAAAAAAATAACTTTATATTTTTTAGTGCTCTTCTGTGAACTGATAACACAAAATGTAATATTTTAATTATCTCCCTTGCTACGTAAGCTCTCTATAAAAGGAGATCCTTTATTGAAACAAGACATTGACTTGCCGAAATCCAAGAAAACGGATGAGTTTACCTGAATTCCTAGAATTTATAAAACATGAAGAATCCACTTTGTTTTGACACAGATTGTGTGCCAAGTAGATTTCAAAACTTGAAAACCTATTTATCGCACGGCACACTGAGGTTAAACATTATTAAATATAAAACAAAATATAAGTAGAAATATGACATCATTTACATTAGAAATAAATCTCGTAGTGGAAAAGAGGCATTTATGAAACGTGATGAAAATTAAACATACATATATATCATTCAAACACTACAGTGTTTGAATATGTGGTTAAGTGGCAGTTTTAGTTATTTAGAACTGCTTTAAAACTTCACCGCTCTAATTGTTCGGCTAAATTTGAAACAAATATTACAGTTTATAGATCACCTTACCTTCTCAGCTATATTGTAAAAAAGAAAATTCAATTTTCGTTCAGTAAAACAAAAATTATGATGTATTTTCTGATGTTCAAAATCGTAAAAATATGTAAGGCCGTGAGCGACGCTTTTTATGACTGGTTTCCATAGCAACATCGTCGTTTCAGCGACTACTCTCGCGAAAAGAGAAGTAACTCATGAAACAGACAGAATGAAAGCATGAAAGGGAGATAATTGGGGGGGGTATTGAAAGCAGACGAGTGCCGTACATTGTTATAACATATGTGTTTATGGGGGAAAATAAGACTGAAATTAAACAAAGAACAAGTGAATTTATTGGAAACCTGGAAAAATCCTGGATTACAATAGAAAAATGCGAGCATGAAAAGTAATATGGTTAAACTTAAACATGAAAAAGTAAAGGACAAGATATTCTAGTAAAAAAATATAATAAATTTATAACTTAAAATATTGCAGCATTAAGAATTTTTTTTTAAATTAAATTTATAACATTATATAATCAATTCTAAATGCTGCAATATTTTAAGTTATAAATTTATTATATTTTTTACTAAAATATCTTGTCCTTTTCTTTTCTAGTTTTAACAACTAGTCCTTTACTTTTCCATGTTTAAGCTTAACTATATTACTTTTCATGCTCACATTTTTTTTATTATATATGTTTTATTTTTTTATTACCGTTTTATCTGTTTGGTTACATATGTTTTGGATGTTGGACCATATTTACGATCCAACAGCCTCGTCAGACCTTACCCTTTCTTTTTTCTTTACCATCCTCTCTCCACCTCTCCCTCCCTATATCCATATATCTCCACTCACGCCTACCTGAATCTGTTACACCCCCCACACACACTACAATCTAATGTATTTTAACCTTCAAAACTTAAATATTGTCGATACACCTCTCCCTCCCAGTTATTATCTCTTACCCTCTTTTTTCTCGTATTTCTTCTAAAACATTTCTTCCAAATACTAACAACCATTTCTGTAAGGTCTGACGAGGCTGTTGGATCGTAAACATGGTCCGACATCCAAAACATATGTAACCAAACAGATAAAATGATAATTATAAAAAATAAAACACATTTGCTCTGCAATAGTATTGAGCACGCCCTTCAGGTTTTTACTAATTACCAGTTTTACCATATATATATATATATATATATATATATATATATATATATATATATATATATATATATATATATAATGGACTCGATTTCAACGTACAAACTTCTGCCATAACAACTAAGTTGCTCGGAAATCCACACAGATGATTTGTTTATAGTGGTGAAGACTTTGTGTAGAACCAACCACACTTTTTGGCATTACTGCTAACCATTGTCGGTGCAGATGAGTACTACAGTAGTATATACAGTAGACCGCAGGCTTTTTCATCAGAGTTACCCTCTCCTAGATGCATGTCTTAATGAAGACTGGGAATGCATCTCTCCCAGTGAATTGATATGCCCCCAGATACCAACCTGGAAATTTCTAGAACTTGGCGTGGTATATACAGCACCTAGCCTTCCTAAATAGTCACCAATCTGGTACTGGCCAGGCTCAATGTTGCTTTACTTTGGTGATCTGGTGAGAACTGGTGTGTCAATGTGATTGTGCCGTATAATATATATATATATATATATATATATATATATATATATATAATTATTTTTAATACCTATAGACACTAATGTTTCATCTTTTTGGGAATCATCAGTGCAAGGAATCACAATTATCGCCAGTTGCAAGATTCGAACCCAGCCACAAAGTCATCTCTATCTCTATTAATGAAACAACTGCTTGGTCAAATTTTTTAAAACTTTGACCCCTATTATGACCCCTTAAAATTTATTGTTTTGGGCTCAAATTGAGTTATTAAGTTAGATCCATGTCCAAGGAACTTATATCTAAAATTTCAAGTGCGTAGACCAAAAATTGTCGGAGGAGTTTGGTAGAGTTCTCAAAAGGTCAAATCGTTGAACTTTGACCTCTTAGCAGCGAAATTTCTGGCCGAAAACCGATTACGTCGATTTTCCCAAATCTCAGTACCCTGTATATCAAATTTCAAGTCTGTTGACTGTAAATTAACGGAGTTAGTTCGAAGGAAAATGTACACAGACACACAGACAGAGAGACAGACACACAGACACGTTCATTTTTATAGATATACTAGCATTTCGGCCCGGCGTTGCCCGGGTGTTTGGAGGTGTATGCTGATCAAAAAAAAAAAAAAACGGTGAATTTTTAAAATTTTGACCCCTATTATGACCCCTTAACATTTACTGTTTTGGGCTCAAATCAAGTTATTAAGTTAGATCCATGTCCAAGGAACCTATAACTAAAATTTCAAGTATTTAGACCCCAAATTGTCGGAGGAGTTTGGTAGAGTTATTAAAGGTCAAATCGTTGAACTTTGACCCATTAACAGCCAAATTTTTGGCCGGCAACCAATCAGATCGATTTTCCCAAATCTCAGTATCCTCTATATCAAATTTCGAGTCTGTATACTAAAGATTGACAGAGTTATTGCGTAGGGAAATGTACACAGATACACAGACAGACACACAGACGCGTTCACTTATATATATATATATATATATATATATATATATATATATATTATTCGACTGGTGTTAATTGTGACGCCCTCCATCCACTGAAGATTCCCGAAGAGATGAAACACTAGTGTCTGTAGGTATTTAATTATTATAGTAAAAAAATGATTATATATATATATATATATATATATATATATATATATATATATATATATATATATATATATGTCTTAAAATAGTTTGTTAAGCCTGATTTGTTCATGAAAATTTTAGATACAGACAAAGTGCTGTTTATACCATGAGTGAACCAGACATTTAGACAATGTTATTGATATAAATAAATTAAAACTAAAATATATTTCATTGCTATGTCAAGCGCAAACGCAGCCCACACAATATTATTGGTATGAGTAAATTAAAAGTAAAATTATATTGATGCACTTTTATTTTTTTCATTAATATAAAAATACCTAGTTACAAAAAACAATTTTATGTCGCCTAGACGGAAAACAGTGGGCGGTCTGACATGTTTGATGTCCCCACGCAGTCTCCACTCCCATTTAGAAACTGACCTGCTTGTTTTAGGTTGACACCCAAAACAGTAGGTGATCTGACATTTAGCAAAGGGTTAGGAGCACCTTACTAACCTGCCTGATTAACATTTTTTAAAAAATTATTATTTTTTCATTATTTTTGGATGTTTATACATCTTCCCCCCCCCCTCCATCATTACTCTTGTATAATTATTTATTTGTAAATAAAATTTCATGGAAACGATGTGGGGACCTTTTAAGTAGGTTTACATCCATGGAGTGAATGCGGTATTTTGGTGAATATTTGACTAAATAAATTAGCCTTTTGGCTAAGATCAAAGTGTTGCATCTGTTTTTTGCAGCATAAGCATTATTCGACGGCGGAGCTAGTATATAATTATCTCCCTTGAAAAACTTCAAAATACGAACAGGCATAAAAACAAAGAAAGTTACCCTTGTATTAGAAGTCGATGAGTCTATTGCATGACCAAATATGGAGTGAGACATTTTTTAATAAAAGATGGATAGGCTTCCTACGAGCGGCAGTTGATCCCAGGGATTAAACTGGAGAATCAACCTTCGCTTGTAATTTGAACCTGTCACTCACATGCTGGTTGACGCAACACGGTGGGGGTTTAGTTTCAAATTAGTAGATCGAAGACAGAATTTAGCGTCACCGTCACGTTCGATTTTGGACTGATCAGATAAGATACAGGAATTTCATTGAGAAAAAAATCCATTTATACTGTAGACAAGGGTCGGCAACCTTCAGCCCGTGGGCCCAATCTGGCCCTCAGGTGGATTTTGTTTGCTTACTCACGATATAAATAAAGAATTTTTTTGTAAAACATGTTTTTAATTTCTATTTATATTTTTGAAAATATCCCTGTAGCAATATCAGTTATGATATCGTTTAAATAAAATCGTATTAAATTTAATTCTTGTTTTCTTCAAATGCAGAAAATATTAATTTGCATATTGAATAAAATTGTTGTCGTCAATGACAATGTAGTTAAACAGGGACGTGCAGAGAGAGTGGGTGCTAGGGGTGGCCAAGCATCTGCCCTTTTACTTCTGTTTTAAAGTGCCCTTTTTTGAAGGAATGTATTATAGGCCTGTGCTCCACAGACACCGTTTTTTTCCCCTTGAGCACCTGCCTTGAAGAGGTTCTCTGCACGTCACTGTAGTCATGGCTTTTTGGCCCTCACGCCTCAACAGGATGTCTAATCACATAACACTGAAATTAGCAGAAAACAAGTGAAGCATGCATGGTCTCCCGTGAGTGCACAGTGATCGAGGCATAAAAAAAAATTGACTAAGTTCAGCATTATCCCCCCCTCTCTTCATTTAGCCTCCCAAAGTCCCCAGGGAATGCCAAATCCTGGTGAAAATGAACAAACAGTGCAGTTTTAGGCTTTAACATATATAAATTTGAGTTCTGCACCATGCAAAAAAAAGAAATGACTAAGTCCATCATTTGCACCCCCCCATTTAGCCCCAAAAGTCCCCAAGACCTTAACATATTTAAATCTGAGTTCAGCACCATGCAAAACTGCTAAATAGACATACACAGAAAATTTTGAACAAATATGGTAAAATAGTCCCAAAAATGGAATGTTTTTATTAGCCCTGAAAGAGCCCCTGGGGCACATCCAAGAGTTATTGCAAAGTATAGACAAATAAAATTATACAGAAATCAGTTAGTTACAACTTTTTAGAAAGTTTTATAAAAATTGAAGGCATCAAAAGTGTCAATTTTAGCCATTTTAATCCGAAAGCACTATTAGAGGGGCAATCGGAGTTTTCCCGGAAAATCCGTTCTGTTACTTTTTTTACTCATATCATGTTTAATGTTTGTGCAAAATTTCAAAAAATTTCAAGGTGTAATTATTGAGAAAAGTGCGGACAGATGAACGGACGAACGGACGAACGATTAAGGGTGAATTTACAGGTCCACCCTCCTTTTGACGGGGGGGGGGCAATAATAATCATACACCAAGGATGGTTTGTAACCAGTAAAATCTTCGTTTAGATTGATGAATAACAGAAATATGAATGCAAAATGTTTATTTCAATTTGTTGACATATTTGTATTAGTTTTACGAATTCTCTGAAGTTGGTCTGATTGACGTGGATAAAACTGATCAGAGTAAACTGCATGTCCATCTTGGACTGCCTGCATCCTGATTATTGTGCCCACCTTAGATTATGAGGTGGATCTGTAAATACTAATATGTCCGGCAAAGTGGATTTGTTTGAAGTAGCTGAGTGGTCTTGGTGACCGTATTTGAATCATAATCTAGTAAGTTGCCTTATTGTGGTCGGAGGTGGTATAACCTTAAGCATGAGGCTTTCGGCGTACCTTTCAATGTCTCTACTAAGCTGCTCTATCAGTTGGTATTTATGGTTTAATCAGCCAATCATACTTCTTGTGAGGCGGAAGGACCCGGATGTACTCATATTCATTGCATAAAAATAAAGTTTCAAGATGGCAATTGCTCAGCTAAGAAACGAGTGTACACACAATCATACACGCATCATATTTTGTTTTATTAAGATATCGAACCGGTTATGATTTTCTGAGAGAGAGATGAAAAATAGAAGAAAAGAAAAAAATCTGGAAAAGAAAAGAATTGTTTTTCTTTTTGTTTTTTTGTTTTACCGATTCCGTTTATTGCCTCTTCTGCTCAAAACTCACCTGAAAAAGAAAAAAAAAAAAAAATGAAAGTAGATTAGAAATTATGCAAACGTAAATTATATGTTATATATAAAGAATGTAGATTTTCGTCATCGATAGCTTTAATTCTGAAAAATCAATATTTGATTCTTACTAGCCAACTTTTTTTATTATTGCACGAGATGTCAGCAGAACAGGAATCTTCATTAGTTTGGTCACATTGAAAGAATGATTAAGAGATCTTGGTTAGTTTTGTTTTACAAAGGGGTCACCACATATCAAGGCCAGAAGGCCACTCGAGGATAAAGGTTAATGTGTCTATTGTAGTCATTGGGAAAGTTTTTTTAAATTTTTTATTACATTTTCACCCCAAACAAGGCATATTGCCACTTTGGTGTAGGGGGCTACTATCAGGGGCAACAACTACTGGGGTACTATGTAGGGATTTGGGCAGCAAGATGTCGGTTCACGTTACACTTGAACTTCTGCATGTCAGTAGAGTTGGGGAAGCAGGGACCTGGAATAGAATTCCAAAGTCTAGCTGTCCTGGGGAAGAAACTACTGGAGTAGAAAGATCTTTTACATCTAGGGGTCTCTACTGTGTGGGAGTGGGATTTAGCTGCCTGTCGGGTTTGTTGAGGTTGTTTACGTTGTGGGGGCACAAGTGCTTGCAGTTCGTCAGAGCATTCACCATTAAAATACTTGTAGAACAGGCAGAGGGATGCAACATTTCGGCGATGGGACAGAGGCTGAAGCTTAGATGCCAGTTCAGGGCCTATCAGATTGGCGACTCTCTTTTGAACATTGTCTAGGAGTGAGAGACTAGTAGCGGATGCACCAGCCCAAATATGGCAGCAATACTCCATACATGGGCGAATGGTGGCCTTATAGAGGTACAGGATACTTTCGGTGTTAGTAGTTTTCTAGCACGGTAGAGAGAGCTTACCTTCTTCGCAGCGGCCCTGGCAATGCTTTCAATGTAATTGTTCCAACTCATGTTTCCAGTGACCGTTAGGCCAAGGAGTTTGAAAGATGTACTCTCAGATAAAGAGTCGTTGGCCATTGCTATTGGTGGCAGAGAAGGTTTCTTGTAGTTATTGAAGGAAACTAGTTTAGTCTTGACAGCATTGAACGTGACCATCCATTTTTGTCCCCATTCCACTACTGATTGGAGGTCATCCTCTAGTGTTTCTGCCATTTCTTTAGATATGTGTTCATTTGTTTTCCTGTCATGCCTGTTATAGAGTGTAGTGTCCTCAGCATATATACCCATCTCAGAGGCAATTTTGTCAGGAATGTCATTTATGAATATTAGAAACAACAGACAAGTTGTGTAATAATTGTTTGTAGAAGTACTTTGTATGATTAGATCATTTACGAGAATGGCTGAACAAGAAATTGTTTACATTGGACTTGAAAATAATGATATTGTAGTCAACTGGAAAGCAGACCACCAGAGTTCTACATGCGGCCAGTTCTAGGGAATAAGCTTTGTTCGTTGAATCTATGTTTAGGTTTAGGCAACGATGGAAAGTGGGGGAATTTATTAATGGTAAATTTGGCTAGACGAGTGTTTTTTTTTGTGAAGGATTGGTGAGAGTTGACCATAGATTGGAGCTCAGTTGAACACTTGCCATGAAAATAGAAACAGTAGTAGATGTAGAACAGTTGAGATAGTAGGGTCAGTTGGTAAGGAAAAGTTAAGAAAAACAAAGTATAGATTTGAGAGAAAGAGTAATAAAGCTCTGGGCTGGGATAGGCTAGTTTGGATGTCAATTTATAATTCATGTAAATAGATATACATTACATATACAATATCAATAAATATATTTTATTATCATAACCAAAAATGTGTAAAAAACTATTAACTAATTATGTTTCTGTATTTTTGAGATAATGATTAATTATTCTTATTATTTGAATTCTTCAGACTACTGTTTTCATCTTGAGTGTTATGTTCGCAATGTTTCGGTCGATGTAACCTCTCACCTTCTTCAGGAATCTTTCTGTCATCTGCATGGAATTTCGAATGAAACTCTTTATTTAATTTACGGGTGTAGTATGGAATCTGCGTTTAGATTTAGGCACATTAGAGAAGGGGGTAAATCGTATATAATGGTTGTAGCTAGTTGGGTTTTTTTTGTGAATGTTTGGCAAGGAGGAACCATAGAGGTCAGTGAAGCACTTGCTATGAAAATAACGATAGAGCAGAGACAGGCTTGCAACTTCTCTTCAGCGGGAAAAAGGTTGCATGAAAGAGAAAAAGGCATCACCTACTAGGTTTCGAAATCGGTTTTGAACTCTATCAAGGCTGAATAGGGTGCGCCAAGCAGCTCCTACCCAGATGTAGCAAAAGTACTCCATTTCAGGGCATACCTGGTTCTTATACAGATGGAGCATTGCATCGGCAGTGCTGGAGAGGTAGAGTGATCCAACTATTTTTCCAGCGATATTGGCAACAGATTTGATGTATGTGTTCCATTTCAGATCAGTAGTGAAGGTCAGTCCCAGAAGCTTGTTTTGAATGCTGTTTTGCTCATTAGCTTTGCTTTTTAGTGAAAATGGTTCTCCCAAACCTCATTCTTTTAATCATTTTCCGAAAAAAGAAAAAACAAAATACTATTTTCATACATGTCAATTTCTTTGAATTTTTCCTGAATATTTTTACGTTTTACATAAGAGCCCCATGGACCAGATTAAAGACTTTGGTGGGCCGGATTTGGCTTACAGGCTTTAGTTTGGAGATCTCTGCTCTAAGGAATAGCGACTCAGAGGATTTCAGTTCTTATGTATTCAGTTTCAAGTACTGACGAAGAATTCCAAATCAGTTCCGGAAATGGTTAAAGCAATTTATGATTTGGAAGCTAAGCTGGCAAAGAAAACAATTGTAAAAACGCATATAACACGAAGCCAAAAAGTGTCTTCCAAATCGAAAACTGCTTCAGCCATTTCAGGGACCAACTCCAAATTCTTTGCCTACACTCGAAATAAGCTCATAAGAACTGAATCCTCTGAACACTTATTTTCTAAAAGCAGCTATCCTCCAATTCTTGATTGCTTTGTTCACATGTTTACTTGCTTCCTACTGCAAGGAAAGTTCAGCCAGTGCCCCTAAAGGAGGGCCACTAACTTTTTAAACATTGCCTTGGCAGCCCCGTCAGCATTCCTTGGCCATGGCACCTCGTACAGTAAGCAATAAACGAGAGGCAAAGCCTGGGAGAGTGGACCTCATAGGACTACCTAAAATGAATGTCTCAGCCCGGTAGATAAGGCCACCTAAATGCTCCAGTTTTTCCGAGCAGATTGCTAAGATTGGAATCTCGACTGGCATATTTTTAATATTAATTTCGGATAGCAAAATATCCATCATCAGAGAAAGATTTTTCTTTCATAAATTTCCGTACTGTTATATCGAGCCTCTGTGTAGATGATGTTACACGCTGTAGTTTGGATAAAATTTCTGAACTTTGAAATTTTTTTTAGGTGCATGGTCGTGGTGTAATATAGTGGGGTTCTGTATAATACATATGATGTTTATTTGTTGACGTGTATATTTAA
The DNA here is from genome assembly GCF_053919585.1 of Euprymna scolopes. Taxonomy (NCBI): domain Eukaryota; kingdom Metazoa; phylum Mollusca; class Cephalopoda; order Sepiida; family Sepiolidae; genus Euprymna; species Euprymna scolopes. Next base: position 5,478,824 of record NC_136494.1, on the reverse strand, counting down.
TGTGCCTATTGATCGTCTAGTGATTGTTTAAACAAGACAACAATTATATCAATTAAGGGGCATATAACAATCATAGCAATTAAGGGACAGATAACAATCATAGCAATTAAGGGACAGATAACAATGGGAAAACATACTTTATCCATTTTGGGTTGATTCTAATTTGACAGATCTTCGGAAAAGCTGCAAATGAACATCCGTACAACCCAAAGTCTTGGTGGTATTTACAGCAGCTTTATTTTGGATGTTTCCCCCATTGGAAAGCTGGACCTTTTACTATCGAAATTTCCCCTTACTTGGAGGCATTATTATCTGTGGGCTTCCCCTCTTCCTCTGACTACCGACATTGTCTGCTCTCTCTCTGACTCCTAACTCTTGACTAACGGATATGTGTCTTTTAAAATTATCTCGTTACATCATTTTGTTTACGTCCGAACATTCTTTTTACCCCAAATTAACATTTTTGTTTGTGCTAGTTATGAAAACTAACATTGCTTTTCTATTAAAACATCTTGAAATAAATAATTTTATCTGTAAATATTTATTTTGCTATGATAACATTCTTTCTGACATTCTATTTTTACAGATATTAATTGCGATCATAACAATAATCGTCCACCAGCACATTTGTTGGCGTATCCCAGTCAATATCTAACAGTGGTGATGTAATGAAAATCGGCAAAAAAGCATCTAGAAGCATCTACATATTAATACGATAATGTGTGTGTTATTTTGTTTGTCACGATTACATCTTTTTTCTTCCAAGTGACCGTCGTTTAATTATTATGACCTATTTCTTATAATAAATAATTTTACCAAGAATTCTTCATAATTTTGGTTTCGGTTTCGATTATAGCTGATGGCTATAAAGTCAGCTACTTTATTATAAATAATTTTACCAAGAATTCTTCATAAGTTTTGGTTTCGATTTCGATAATAGCTAAAAGAACTGAAGTTATATATACATATATTTTTTTTCTTCATAAGTTTCGATTTCGATTCAAGCTGATGTACTCAAGTCATATGGATGATTTTTTTTTTTTTTAATCACAACTTTATAATATATTAGCATCAATAGAAACTTCACTCTCTAATAATATATATGAAATCTGTATAAATTATAATATCATTTAAGCGTATTTTGTGACCAGGCTATGCCGGGTGTCCCTGCTAGCTTAGATAAATACTTTTGCAATTTTAATAAAAGAGCTACAATAATATCAGGGCATCTCCATTTATGTTGAACATTCAAAGAATGCCAGCATCAATAAATTACATATGAAAGAGTCCGCTATGGAATTCCCACAGATCCTGTTAGCCTTTAATAAAAATTTTAATTTTCAATAAATTAAAAGAAAAATATCTTTGAAACCACGTTAAGATGCAAATATTTTATTAAATTTTTTTAGATTTTTTTATCTAGACTTTTTTCTTATTAATTTCGCATAGTAAAATATCTATCATCATGTTTTTTTAATACATTCATTAAACAACGTTTCTTATTTTTCCACAAAACATAACCAATAATTTTCTTGATACTGATTATAAAGCGGTAGACGCTAAATAAATATGGAAACTGACATGTCCAGGTATTGTACCAACGCCACAACGCCACTCATGAGCTAAGAATGGCTAAATTTATCCCAACTGAACTCGACTGAACTTAATTATTTTCATTTTTTTTTTTTCAATTTTAAATTATCCAACCATTTCAGGCAATAATGATGTGATTAACGGACATAACGAGCAATCAGAAAGAAAATGGTTCCCAAGGTTGTAATTAATTTTCAATTAAATGATAAATAAACAGTAAAAAAAACAAAAGATGGAAAAGATGAGAATGAAAATGTCTAGAAGGGACGAAAGCAACCATCTTTGATTGATACTTGTTTTAAAATAGTCAATTCTCCAAGTTTTTGCAACAAAATTAAAATCTAATCCTATTTTTATCCTTCTAAACAAAATAAGTAAAAAAAGACGAGTTTAATTATGACTGTGAAATAATGAAACACATTTTTATTTATTTTAAATATCTAAAAAATGTTCATCTTCAGCAATTATTTTATGATCACACGGTTAGTTTTTCTTGATATCAACGCCATTATTTTGCAGAGAGAGAGAGAGAGAGAGAGAGAGAGAGAGAGAGAGAGAGAGAGAGAGAGAGAGAGAGAGAGAGAGAGAGAAATATTTTCATCCCATTATGATTTGTAATTTTCCACTATTATTGAAGGGATTAGCTTCTCAAAATATCTGCCAAATTTGTAGTGATTTATTCTGTTTGATTCTTCAGTATAGTCTGATTTTTGTGGATTTCTTTCTTTTAATTTCAAAATACTAATTGTTTTTTTTTTATTCTAAGTGAATTATTTTACGAATACTATTGTATGCTTTTTCTTTGCTTCTGCAAATTATTTTGAAAATATATTTTTTCGTTTTTTCAAATTATTTTTGAAAATACTAATTTTTTTTCTCCATTTTTGCAAATTATTTTGAAAATATTAATTTACTTTAGTTTTTGCTTTTCGTAAATTTTAAAAATACTAATTTGTTATTTTTTTCATTTTTGCAAATTATTTTTGAAAATACTAATTTGTTTTCTGTTTCTTTTCTATTTTTTAATAGGCCAGCTTTTCTGTTTTAACAAGCCAGATTGATCCTCCGTTAGGGGCGCTGGCTTGACCCCCTGCCTCACCTTCCAACCTTGTGTCACATTTTCCTATGGTCGGAAAGTGGGGAAGCAAATAATAGCTCCACAAGAGGAGACATTCATTTTTGTTCAATGCCTTTCTTCAAACAGTCACTTTTATAGATTGGCAGCAACACCCACTTTTTCTCCTGTAAAATCTAGCACCTCCTTATCCTTTTGGAAACGTGGTAGTGACAGATCTAGCAATATCGATGTCCGCTTCCTGTAAGTCATATCCATGGTGGACGAGTCTGGCCGTGGCTACCGAGAGTAAGAAGAAGGCCTGTTAACTGAAAAATGCATGCAGGCAATGTAGGTAAGATTTGTCAGACTGTCACTACTATATGAGGGTCATTTGTAAAAGAGCAATAAAACATTTTTAAAAAGAAAAAGGAACACAGTTCGATTAATACTGAAACTGAACTTTATTCAATATAAAATATAAATATTATCTATGTAAAATTAAGTAATTTTAAAGCAATATACAATTTAATACTGATAAAACTGAATTATGAAGTTAGGAAACAAAGAATTAAAAAACATATTACACACCAACGATGAATAATTTTGAAAGTGAAAACCATCGATAAATAATTTTAAGTCAAGACGATGTATGCTTTTTTATATATTGCTTTATTTCAATCTCAGGCATCTCAGCTTCCACAGCATGGAGTGAAATTGACGATCTCGGTCTTGTGGCATTTCTCTGCAGCCATTTGGAGACCGTCGCCCCTTTATGGGGAAACCTGTTTAACCCATCTTGCTTCCTCATCTTCTCGAACCCAACTCAAACTATGCTTAACTCAGCTTACACAAACCGGAGAACCTGATATATCATGTCTGGTTCCCACTATATAAATTTCCGGTGCAAACTGACCAGTCAACCAAGTTTGATACATGTCACAACATGACTGTTTGACCCTTTCTGCACATGCATGCTCGCTCAACTTATTGTTTCTCCATGATTCAATCTCTGTTAACTCCACGAGATAGATAGATAATTAAATAGATAGATAGATAGATAGACAGATAACTGAATAAATGCTTTTTACCTGGCATTGCCCGGCGTTTACCTATATAAACAAGTTCTTGTTGATCTGTCTCCTTAAATAATCAAAATTCTACAAAATCTATACCATTACCAATTACTACATTGCCACCTTGCATTCATTAACCCTCATCCTCAAGTGGTCATCAGGCCTTGATAAGTGGGGACTCCCTTGAAAAAGGAAAAAAAGAAAAACAAGCAATAGAAGCAAAGAATCAAGTCGCAATGATGTAACGAATACGTAGGTACTATTTACTTTCTTCTCATGACAGAAAAATGTGGCACAAAGTCGAAAGGTGGGTGAGAGTCAAGCGGTTAACATAGCTCTGGTGAACATCCAGGAAGGGTCAGCATCAGGATTCGTGGTCCCCTAATTACGTCTGCCTTTGTGTCTCTTGCAAGCAAAAACGTATCAGGCGCAAAATCACAACTCAATGTAAGTTGTAACATTACTTCTATAACATTCGTTTGTCTGTCCTGACTTTACATACAACGGTCGAACCTTGCTGTTTCTGGTGTTGGGAGTAACTCTGGTCCCTGGCAACGGTACAGGTTTGGGGCTAAGTTGGTAATAATGCCACAAGCCAGCTAACAGTGCTCTATTGAAAATCCAAGAGGAGTTGGCATCCTGACCCATCATACCCCAGTCATCTCTGCCTCTGTGTTGCAACTAAATCCATAACAATGCTGCTTCTGTACATGTGCTATTTTTGATAGGACAGAGTGCTCCTCTTTTAGGGGGCTTGACTCTCCTGCATCTTCCGACCTTGTGTCACATCCTCCTATGCTTTAGTAAGAATCTAGAAAGAGTCAACATCAGGATCTGTCGTCCTCAAATCATTAAAATATGCAACATCATCTTGACAGTTTTGTGAATTATATTCAAATCATTTCATTTTTTTAAAATGATTAAGATTGATTTATGAAAGAAAGATTTACGTTCATGTAAAGTTCTAAAATTACTGTATAATGCCAACTATGTACAAACTAATTCGATAATCTTCTTCTAATAGATAAAAAAAACAGTTGTCTGTGTGTGTTTGCATGTCCAGCTAAAAGTCAAAACATACAAAATTGGCCACTACAAAGTTGGAATTGTCTCAACCAACGTTTCCCCAGATGTATAATATCTAATAAATATATATATTTTTTAATTATTAATTGATTCTCTGGGCCAGTTTTGTTGGGGTTTCTATATACTGATTTGGAAAGTAAATGTCGATTCATTTCTCTAGGAATCTATTATATGAAGGCGATTTGTGTGTATGTGTGTGTCCAACTAGAGAGGAATGGGCTGAGTAGAGGAAACAGAGGAGGCTGGGGAGAAGGAGGGGTAAAACAGAAGCAGAAAAGAAATGGGTAGAGAGAAGTATAAATACAGAAGTTTGAATTTCAATATGTTACATTTTTGCATCGGGCAACGTCAGGTAGTCCAGCTAGTTTACTATATAAAGGGCAATTGTCTGTGTGTATGTCGAGCTAAACTGCTGCATAACTACAAAAAGAACAACAAATTTGGTATATTTTGGATTGGCGTTTTCCTGGATGAATAATATCTAAAATTTAAAAGAAATTTTTTATTCTTGGGAATTCAGAGTCAAGTGGGCCAGGTTTCTTCAGGGGAGGGTTCGCTTTTCATTGATTTTCAATGTTATGGTACACAAAGATAATGCCAACTGTTGTAACAGAGTGCATATGAGCCTGCGTAAAAAAAATCATCAGCAGTGAAAATATTAGCAGCAGCAGCTGTTAAAGCAATTATGTAAATTAGCAAGTGCGCGCGATGTTGCACCACAAGAAAAAAAAAGAGAAAAATACACAACGTGGTTGAAGAGAGAAGCAAGTTGCATGCCAGGTAAGATAGGCATGTGTGTCAAGGGTGAGAAAGCGCTGGCGACACGTGAAGAGACAGGGACTTTTAAAAAGCATATATCCTTGCAAAAAGACTTTTGAAAAATAATACAATGCATTGTTTTGAAAGAACCACAAATAAATGCATTTCTTTTGCAATTTAAAAAAATGCAGAGTCGGATTTTTATTCTTTTCCTGTTTTATTTGTTTCTTAGAGCAACGTTACACTCAGTCCTCATATAAGTGTTTTTATCAAAGGAGTTGGCTTGGTAGAGGATAAAGAGAGGGTTATTTAAAGAGAGAGGGAAAAGTGTAGAGAAAAGAGAGAAAGACAAACACAGAGAGAGATGGGTAGAGAGATAGAAGTTTTAACGACTTTATCCTCGCTTTTATTGCCTGCTCTTCACTCCTGCCCCAGATTGCAGACTTCATGGGTACACAAAAAAGGTCTACCTTCGACTGTTCCGGAGGCTTTGATGCTAAGCAGCATTCTCGGTTCAAGTGGGATCTTTGTGGAACCAGCTACCTGATGAGGTAGTAAACCAGCCCACACTACAGGGCTTCAAGACGGCCTTGTACAGACGCTGGTCGGACCTCCACGGTTTTCCCCTGTATAGTTTCTCTTTGTACGTAGCCACTTAAATTCTCACTGACTTTTTCCCCTTGTAAATGGCAATCGTCTGTGTGTTTATTCTTTGCTAAATGAATGAATGAATAAAAATAGATTACACTTTTGCACTTGGCAATGCCGGGCGACCCTGCTAGTTGAGTACTAAATGTGTTTGAATGAATCAAACTAATCCTGTATATAATATTTTGACTGCAGAAATTTCCCTCTGCACCAAATTGCTGTAGACTTTCATAAACACATGCCACATATAAATTTATTACGTCTAAACCTTCAACTCCCGTCTTATCTAACTACACTACGTCGTTTCATACGCAGTTATTCTTCATAATTAGATCCTATATTGCATCATAGTAAAAGCATCATCACTATTGCCCAGATCTATAGATAAAGTAGTTTGTATTTTCCCCTCTACCTGACAAGTCCTCCTACTCTCTCAGACAAGACCAGGTAAATATATAACCATTATAACTATTTTGACTTGACACCCTTATTAACTGGTTTAAACACTCTTACAAATACACCTACCATTACACTTCACTATTCGAAAATATTTATTTCTCTCCAGTAACATTCACCTATTCTCATTGGCTGTTACCTTAAAATTCTATTATTCCGAATCATACAAAAAGCGAACACATCCCCCCTTATTCAAGATGGCTGCTTGATCTTCATGCATTTACATAGATCATTCATAATTTAGTTTAAAATTACACAAATAAAAAAAATCATAACTTTCATATAGATAAGTTAATGCAGCTACCTCTGGTGATGTTTACATCTAATGAAAATATAAATCCACGGAAAAAGTTTTGTTTCATTTTCGTTTCAGTTCCTTCGGATAGGATTCCATGTTTTTGTTCTTAAATAAATTTTTACTTCTTAATAAAACTTTGAGACAAACTATGTTTAGTCTCGGAGGCCAGTAAGTAACTAGTCAACATTACCACAGCTTCAACGGCTAAATGGATGTTTTTTGTTTCTCACCTGTGGGCAGCAGCAACAACAACAGCAACAACCGTACTGTACTTTTTTTTTTCGAGATGGGGCATATGCTTCCACCAGGCAACGCCGGTTAGCAAGTATTTCCAGTTTTAAATACAATGTTATTTAAAGATAAATGGTTTCTAGAGGAGTAGTACCTTTAATATGCAAGGGCACTGACAGAACATGGCTGCCGGAGAGAAGTAAACCTTGAATAAAAATCACTTTAGTAGGTGTACTTTCTATAGTGACCATCAACAAACGAAAATTTTGAAAAATAAAAATTTTAAAAAAACATTTCGACTCAAAAAAACACCCTTCCTATTCTTAACAGCAGGAAGATATACTACTTCTGTAAACTGTAAAGTGTATAGATTTTAGCGAGACAAATACTTACCCAAAGCTACAACTGCCAACATTTTTCCTTATTCTCTATCTGTGCCGAAAACTAAATGTAAATTCCATGAGCAAAGTTTCTTTCCTAGAACTACTCATTTGTGGAACACAGTATCGCAAAGCTGCTTCCTAGCTGATTATAACATGGCCATTTACAAGTCTAATGCAAACAAGTTCCTACCCAAGTTCCACCATTGCCAATCATCACTGTCTACCTGACATTCATGAACCCTTATCCTAGAGTGGCTTTTAGACCTTAGTAAGTAGTGACCCCCCCTTAGTAAAAGATACCTTTAGCAAGTATTGTGTTCCGCAGACGAGCTGTTAAGAAAGAAACTTGGAATTTTGCGTTTAGTTTTGGGCATAGAAAGAGGATAGTGGAAATTGTTGGCAGAGGTTGTAGCAAGACGAGTGTTTAATTCATGAAATAATTGATCCAATTTTGATTATTCTATTGATCCATGGCAGTCATTGATACTGCAACTATTTGTTCCAGTTGGCAGATGCATTGTAGGAATTTTTAGAAAGCCACAAATCTACTTAAATAAACAAATCAATACAAAGAAAAGATGCATTAAAATAATTAGCAAGGAAACTGGTCAGCACAATTTACTTGGCCAATTACACAAGCATTCACGACTGTTAGTTTATCTATATACTTATCTATCTATTTTGTTCAAGGTTAAAAATATCCAAAAATTAAAACCACGAGGTTGTTGATAGTGCACAATAAAATTAAACGTTAAAAGGATTCGCACGTTTTATGAACCCATCTATATTAATATATTAGGATGAAAAATACATAAATCATAAACTGATATTAATATGATACACTAGCGGGTGGGAGGAGGCGCTTAAATATGATATTTTAATTCGTCCAGATTTCGTATATATTATAAATCGTGATTTCAAAAGTAAAAAACAAAAAGTATTTGGGTACCATCAGCTAGAATCGAAACCGAAACCAAAACTGTAAACTTCAAATTTGGTGACGTTACCACTGTACCAACGTAACACGCATATGAACTGATTTAAAATTAAAAATAAACTAAGATGAATGTACAAAATGTATAGCGATTTTTTTTTCAATTTTGATCCCCTTTTTGATCCCTTAAAAACTATTTTAACCGGTTAAAGACTCATAAAAGAACAGTCCGTAAAAAATACAATCATTTATGTCCCCTAGCGACGCTCTGCGACTTTAGTTCTGGAGGAGACAGAGATTAAAAATATGGAGACAGACAGACAGACAGACAGACATATAACCTTTTCACTCAAATAAAATGTCAGCCAACAAATTTTATAAATAAGATACACCAATAAATGTAGTTTTATTCCCCTTTTGTATTATTTCAACTAGTTGTCTCTATTCTAAAGTTAGAATCTTAGGCTTCTCATAATTAAATTTAAACGGATATTAAAATTAGGTCCTCATATTTAACTTTTAATGCTTTTCTTAACAAAATTTTCTTAACAAATTTACTTACGATTATTACGAAAATACTTTCAACGTTTGAACTCGTCGCTATGGAATACGCCTTGTCCCATTCTCATTAGTTAATTCCTTTTTTCCTCTCATTTAAGTGAGTGCAATTTGACCTAGTTGAAATAACGAGAGATATTGAATTCGTAGAAACTGACTAAAATACCGCCGAGCCTCTCTTAAAACTAACACACTAGTCCAAATTCAAAATATATAGAAGTTATAAATTAGGGGAGAAACCGCTTTCTTTTTTTCTTCTTTCTCATGCTTCGACAAGGACCAGAGGTTGTTTTCGTCGCCTGATGAAGTCTTTTTAGATTGAAACAGTAGATTTATTGTCACAACTAATGGCAATTTTGTTTACCTAAATTGAATAAAAATGATATTCTATCTCTCTCTCTCTCTCTCTCTCTATATATATATATATATAGGTTTTTAGTGGTACAAAATTTTGTTAAAGTTTTAAAAAGGATAAGTGGAGTCATTATTAGAATTATGAAGAGGATCAATGGGGGGGGGGAATAAAAACTATAAAAAAAAACTAAAAAAAAAAACTAGACGAGAGAAAAAATAATCAAAAGACTATGTTACTTAAAAAAAAAAAAAATGAACATCGAGGAACCTTTCGACCGACCCTTTTCAAAAGATGACGTCGGTAGCTGTTAAGATAAAACAATTTACACACAATTGAAAATGGAGGCGAGGGGAAGGTAAAACCAAAAAATAAAACTACACGGGGATAATTAAATGAATGAATCAACCGTGATATATCGTCCATAATTTCAGAACTCGGGACGGGGAGAAAAAATAATTTGTCTGCAAATGAGTGCAGAAACAAAGAATATTGACGCAATGTAGGCATTTTTTTAAATTTTTTTGTTAAGTAGAGCTCTTTAAAAAGGTTTAATTTATGCGAGAGCTCCTTCTGTGTGTGTGTGTGTGTGTGTGTGTGTGTGTGTGTGTGTGTGTGTGTGTGTGTGCGTGTGTGTGTGTGTGTGTGTATTGAACATGAAATCATAAAAATTGGCCAGTCATATCATAAGATATATATTGGCAACATACTGAATTTTCAAGAGGCTACGACAATTTTAAATGCCTGTAAAAAAAAAAAAAAGAAAGAAAAAGCCTGGAAACTTATTGAAGGAATCTCGTATTTTAGTGCAGTCTTAAATAACCTTTTAGTTTCTTATACTAGCGTCCGATATTTGTAGCAAGTCTTAATGCTTTGACGCTTTTCTTTACAGACTTTTATGATCAGACGCGACAGATTTGATGAAAATCTCACAAGACAATGTTCTGATGCACAAGAACCATTTTTAGAGGGGGGAAAAAATGAATATATTTGTGTTGCAGCGTTTCTAATATTACTTGTTTTTTTGTTTTCATCTTTACTTTCGAACTTTCAAAATCTTTTGTAACTGTTTCACGAAATGTCGACATACATTTAGCAAAGACGCGTCGACAAAAGTCCCAAGTAAATTTTAGTGTCAAGAATTATTTGCTCCAGCTTCGTGCAGAAAAGGAACTCAGCTTACTATATATATATATATATATATATATATATATATATATATATATATATATATATATATATATACTATAGGCACCGACAAAAATGGCCGCAAAATCAAGTTGTTGTTGGTTTTTAAAACGAAATTACATTTATTAAAATCCATTATTTCTGAGTAACTTTTTTTTTTCCAGAAAGATAAAACCCTGAATTGTATCATATAGAAAACAGAATAATGTAAAACTTTTTCTACTATTTTTAATTAAATTTTAAATGTTAAATTTTCCCAAAAAGTTAACAATTGACATTTTTTGTCTTGCACAAAAAACGTACATAAATATTTAAAAAAAAAAAAAAGGTTTTTGAAATTATTTATTTATTTATTTATTGTCTAACTAAGATTTAGGATGATTTTCTAAGAGAATATGCAAAAATATTATAATATAAGTACCTGGATTTCAAATAATTCCACTTATTCATATATGTAACCAGTTATTTCGCGTCGATCTAGAGTCTAGATCGACACTGTTTACGTTTGCGTTTGATAAGAAGCAAACTATGGAAGACCAAACAGGCCAAAAAAACTTATTTTTCAGTGACGAAAATTTCAATGTATTATTAAGCTGAGGCTGGCCAGTACCAGATGGGTGACCATTTGTATGAGTTTGGTTTTTAATGTGTATGTGTGTGGGGGCCAGGCTCCCCAAAATGGGGGGGGGGGGCAATTTAAAGCAGAATAAAAAAAAATTATTTCAGCGCGTTTGGTCCACCGTAGTCGAAAGGCGGCAAACGTTTTCAAACGGGATCGAAAAAACGATGCTATTTTTAACACAAAGGGCACAATATTTATCGAATTTTTTTTTTTTTTTGGTATCGATTCTTCAAAGCATGCCCTGTTTAGTAACGGTCATGCATTATTCGGCTCGCTAAAAAAAAATTGTTAATTTATTTATCAAAGATTTTAAAATGGCTTTTTTCGTATAAATATTAAAAAAAAAATTTTTTTTGTTTTGCTTAACTTAAATTAATTATTTTACTTAACATATTCACCGAATTTCACACTTCAAAACTCAAAAGCGGGATAATTAAACACAATCGAAGTTCTGATATTCAGACGTCAAAATAAGGTATGCAAACAATTTTTTTTTTAATCTATAATTATGTCCCTTACAACAACACAATATGTTGTGTTCAGTTTCAGATGATTATTTTAAGCATATTTGTTCCCACTTCAAAACAAGGGGGGTTGTAAGCAAAAATAAATATATATATAAATATCCTTTATGAAAAATAAGTACACCGTTATAAAGTGCATTCTTCTCTTAATAATCGCTGAAAATTTCGTATTGATCGGATAATTACCTGATTTTTGGTAGATTTTTAAAAAGACGGTCCGTCAAAAAGTACTGACCTGCCCCCACCCCCAGTTTTGGCGGTGCCTAATATACTAACAGGCCGGCCGCCCGGCCGGCGTTGCCCGACCGTAAAATACGCCAACTGAGACCTGAGACATGTGCATGCGAGTATTGTTTTTGTTTTTTCTAAACAGCTCACTTCTTGAAAGTAAAAAAATACAAAAAATACTCACGGTGAGCTTGAAACCAAAATTTCAATACTAAATTTTAAGTCTGTAGAACAAAAATCCGTTGGACCCAATATATTAATGAGTTAAAAAGTTAAAAAAAAAAAAAAGACTCGTGCGCCACCACCGAGAATCGAAACTAAGACGTTTAGCTTACGATTTACTTTTTCCTTTGACGTTAATGCCTGAGCTATTAAGACATATTTGCTGCAAGGCTAAAAATGAAAACATGAACCAATAGCTATTACGTTACGCATGCATGCATATTCGTAATGCCATGGATCGATCTTAACATGGCAAATTCCATTTTTTAATTTTCACACTTTTGCACCGATTTTCCCCGAATAAAAACCCAAATATAAAGTTTCGCCTGGGTTCGAATACCCTATATATTAAGTTTCATGTCTGTAGACCAAAAACTGGCAGAGTAGTTTGGTAGGCAAAATTTTTTAAACAAATATATATACGCATACATAAATGTATATAGAAAGAAGTTTGTGTTTATTATAACATTTTTATGCAAATATGACGCAAGTATAAATCATGTAGAATATCTGCATGAATATAATTACACGTAATAGTTAACTAAAGATGATCATCCCATAAGAAAACCGAAAAAAAATAATAGGGAATTGATTAAAATTAATGTTTAAAAGAATATGCAAATTAGTTATATCTTTTGCAGATAAATGCAATTCCACGACCCATATATAACAAAGTTGTATTTTCTTTTTAAATAAATAGAAAAAAAGGTGTTTATAAATATCTAAAGTTCAATTATTACTCGAAACCCTGATTAATAAAATAATAATCAAATAGTCTTTGAAACTTTAAATTCTTTACCAAACTTGTGACAATTTCATTTATAAAAATATTTGATATCATTTTGAATTTGCAATTGAAAAAAAAAAATGGAAAAAAGAAAAAAAGAAAATACCTAAAAAAAAAAAAAAAGAAAATACCTAAAAAAAAAAAAAAAAAAAAAAAGGAAAAAATAGATTGGTTTAACAAAAAATAAAGATCGCCGCGAAATATTCCGCAAAAAATTACAGATTCAGTCTTGCAGCATCGTTTGTAAATGAACTCAATATTTTACTTATTTCCTCGCTTATATTTGCTATCGGACACACGCAACGATTACAAAAATACAAAACGAAAACAATTAAAAAAAAAAATCAATCCATGCATAATGGAATTTCACTTTCCAGACGCCCCAAAATAATTCTGTTTAGCAATTCGCCACATTTAGAATAGTTGGACTATCATGGCTTTGTCTGTCTAGTTCTATTTTTCCATGCGTTTAAAAAAAGTTTATCTATATCCCTCGATCAGTAGCAATCGTAACTTCCTATACTGATGATTGCGAAAGCATGAAACGCTAGTGTCTGTAGGTATATAAAAAAATAATGATTTATAATTATAATTATTTCGCCCCTTTAAGAATTATGTTCTAAAAATTGAGCACTGTCTGGAAAATAAAAGGCGGTCGGCTGACTTTGTGCCAGGTCGCAATTTTTGATCGCTTGATCACTACAGATCATCTTAATAATGTTATGCCTATATTTAACTTTAGAAATGTTTAATCTTCCTTAATTTTCATGGTGATTGATGGTGGCTCAGGGGTAACGTTTCTTGCTAATGGATTCAAAGATGACTTTATAACTGGGTTCAGATTCCTTGTCTAGCAGCAATCGTGACTTCCTGCACTGATGATTGCGAAAGCATGAAAGACTAGTGCCTGTCGATATAAAAAATAATTATATATATATATATATATATATATATATATATATATATATATATTAACGATATGACGATTACAATATTTGTCCAATTCCGATATAATTACAGATTCCGTACTAAATTCCTGATTCCGATTCTTTATAAATCTTTAAATATTAAACTATTAAGTTGCTATTTTTTTTTTTTTTTTTTTGCTAGTTACCGTAAAAACACACATAAAATGTGCCCATATTTTCTCAAACGTATAAATACACTTGTGGAGGAATTATATATATATAGTGTAATTTTACTGGTAGTTTAAAATCAATAAATATTTTTATTTTTTTTATATTATCATCATCATCATCATCATCATAATAATTATAATAATAAATAAAAAAAATACATAAGTTTATTCATTTGTGTGTTAATGAGCAACATAAGCTCGATAGGTACTTGGAATTTCTACAATTTTTGGTCGTATGTTTGAGAGACCAACTTCTATTTCCTCACGCATTGAAGAGTTCCTTTCCTTTTACACTTAATTGCGGCAAGGGTCGAAAATCCTTAATCAAATGAATATGAAGGGGAAATTGCAATAAAATAGTCAGAGTTTTTTTTTAGATATTGATGTTCTTTGATATAAATCAAAAAAGCCTCAAGATCGATTATTGAACAGTTCTTCTTATTTTGTTGTTAGCGTTAAATTAGAATCTATTGCATTTTCTACAAAAGGGTTTCTTATCCAGTCATATTGCGCCATGTTGGTCGATGGAAGATAATAACACAATTTTTCCTACAATCTTGATAAATCTTCGACGATAAATCGAAGAATTTCTGGTTTTGCAATGATTACTTAGCAATAGAAACATTTCGAGATTTTCATTGTCGTTCTTTTTCAAATCTGTAAGTTTATCAGAAACGATTATATTTCAGATATTTTCCCCTTGCATACCAGAGTTTTAAAAGATGAGATGTTGTTTAAAATCAATACCAAATATTATAATTTTATAATCCAAAATTCACATTGGAAGAGGCTAGAAAATTGCGATTGTTTCAGTCAAAAAATACGACAAGTCCCGGTCGTAATTCCTGTACATGGTTAAGTAATTTTCCTTTTGACAGCCACATCATCTCATTTTGTACAAGTAGTCGTCTGCATTGAGACTCTATATCATATATTGGCTAGGAACACAGTGTAGTATCTGTTCTGATACTACACTTTACTTTTTCTGTCCTCCGTCAGCGGAGGAGGAATTCTTCATGACCGTGATAATTTTAATTTTTGTTCCCATCTAGAGTACTCCTTTTTTTTGGGGGGGGGAGCTGGATTTTCCTCACATTAAAAACCGACCTTGTGTCTAACTCTACCCTCATGGGGAGGTAAGTAAATAGGAAAATTTAAAATGATATCAAAAACAAGAAAACGCAAACACTCTACCTCACAAAGATGCTGTGGAAATGTCTATCTCCTACTATTTTCTAAATGAAATGCAAATCTGTTCAAATAAGCATGATTTAACAAGTCTTGTTTTGATGAAGTTCACAATTTCTGCAACTCGTTTCAAGACGTCTCTCAAATCCTTTCCTGATGTTTTTGACATCAATGTTTGTCTAGGAAAGAAAGAATGAGTTACAAAACCATTTTTATTTTATTGTTGAGTATCATTCATGCTGATTTGGTTTGGTTCCTCTCAAATTTAAGAATTCTTTATAGAAGAATCTGGAGGTACCATTTCGAGGATGCAACACCCTTAAGTGAAAGTGTTTCTAAGTGGAACAAACTGGATTCGAACCTGGCACACCCAAGTATTCAGTCCGTGTTGTTACCTACTTAGCTAGCTTCACCTACCTGGTGTTGTTATTATTGTATCTCCTGGAACATACGTTCGACAGGTTGATATTTAAAAGAAGATAGAGAAAAATTCTATTTGGGTCATCCTTAACTGCAAAAGTCTGGTTTTCATAAAGAAATAAATTCAGGAATAATATAATTGCAAAAGCTTAATTATATTAATCTTCTTTTTTTTTTTTCGTCTTCGTTGTAATTTCTCGCTTGATCAAGTTTTTTTTTTTTTTTTTTTTCAATTTTCTTCATTTTTGTGAAGTGCCTTTGTCTTCTTCTTGGCCTACATTTTCAGAAATAAACTTGATATAAAAATTAGTTTTCATCTTCCTCTTTTTTTAAACATAAAAAATGAACATGCAGGCAATTTATAGCATTGTTAATAACAATGATGATATATATCAGATTGTAAGAGGATATACTGAAAAAAAAAGGCAATTTATATATATATATATATATATATATATATATAAGTTATAAAATATATATGGCGATTAAGCTACACTGAATATGCCGCGTTTCATCCACTCTAAGATTCTTCAGGCTTATGCGCATAAGCCTGAAGAGTCCTAGAGTGGATGAAACGCGGAATATTCAGTGTAGCTTAATCGCCATATATATTTTATAAATTACTAACTAGCTTTACCTACGTATTGAGCACTTTTGAAGTAAATACTTAAAGTTTACGCATAAATTTATACTTTTGTATATTAATTTTATGTGAGTAAATGAAGTAGTTATATATATATATATATATATATATATATACACACACACACACACACACACACATGCGCTGTTTTGTTTTTAAATCCTCGAAACAGTGTTTCATGGTAAATAACTGATGATCCCTTTAAGAACATTTGTTACATGATAAGGACTGCCCCTTTTCATGTAAGTATAAAAATAGAGAGATTTAGTTAAAATGAAAATGAAATAGAACAGACGAAATTCGAACCTCGTAAATTAGGTTTAGAAATAGATTACGAGAGAGAATTAGAAAATGGAATGTAAAACAAACCATTGTTTAGCTTAGAGATAAAATAGTTTCAAGAAAAGAATGTGCGTTGTCAATTCTGTTATGGAAAATTCAATTGAGGAATGCAACTATACAAGATAATTTAATAAACATGTTTTTAACATATTGGGAATATAGGTTAAAATTCCTTTTGTAAACAAAGGAAAATTTTTGGACACGCATGTCCAGAACACGTGAAAGAAGACACATGTTTTAACATGTGTATGACGTCATGGAAAATGGGAAGTTCTAGATATAGTTAGAAACTTGGGAGAAACTGGGGAGAGTCAGAGAGAGTCTGAGGACGACAGACGACAGTCCAGACATGGACATTCGAATGTCTAGAAGCGAGACGGTCACTTTTGAAACTTAGTATGTGAAGCTTTGAATTCTTGACTCAGAAAACCACGGCCGGTCGTGAGAAGAAATAAACCCATTATGTGTTTTTATAAACGTCGTCTTTGTGTTGTAATTCTACCAAAAGGTAAAGTGAAAATTGTTATTATATGTCTTGTATATCATGTGGTTTAGAATGTCTTACATACACATCTTACATACACAATACGAACACTAAGACTGTCTGAACACTATCTCCTCACTCAAAGAGCTTCTATTACACATCTAAGTATGAACATTTTTATATATATATGAATCTCTTCACAACAGAAACAACAACATTCTTTATAAAACGAACAATCTCTCTTACAACATCTCTCTCTCTCTCTCTCTCTCTCTCTCTCTCTCTCTCTCTCTCTCTCTCTCTCTCTCTCTAAGCATCACTTTTAAAAAGACTTAACAACGAACGATATAACAACAAAAAGAAAAAGAACAATAACAAAAATAATAATAATGAATATATAACACATTTCTACTATTGTTTGTTCATGCAAGTAAAATGATTCAGCGATGCGGGGCGGGGTGGGGGTAATTCATTGACTTACTGACAAAATAATTTTCCAATGAAGGACAATTTTTTATTTAAAAAAAATATTTAACGGTTTTGAAGTTTTTAAATAAATTGCCATGATTTAATATACCGGTTTGTTTTTAAATCCGCGAAACAGTGTTTCATGGTAAACAACTGATGATCCATTTAAAAACTTTGGTACTATTGTTTGTTCATGCAGGTAAAACTATTCAACGATACGGGAGATTAATTGACTTATTGACAAAATAATTTTCCAATTAAAAAAAAAAAATAGGTTTTGAAGAAACTACCAAGGCTGTGTGTGTGTGTGTGTGTGTGTGTGTGTGTGTGTGTGTGTAGGAAAAAAGTCAGATTAAACACGGGAATAAAAATCAAAAACAAAAGCTTTGCCGGTTTCATTTGAATTAACGAACATCTACAGAAAAATCAAATTCATTGAAATAACGACATTTGTGGATTTCCTTCTTTTTTTTGCATATGTTTTTGTAACAGGCAAAAGTTATGGCCCGTTGATTTCAAATGTGTGCTTTGTGCCTAATTTATGGTTTAATATAATTCAATTTGTGCTTATTTTTGTATTAATGTGCATTGAATGGATACCACAATAGTTTGCTGCTCGTTATCATAACAAAGTCCTTAAAAAATTTCAGACATATCGGCGCAGTAGTTTCTGAGGAAAAGTGGAATGGACAAACAAAGAGGAACATAGAAATCTAAAATTTTTACTGTTTCTGAATACGTTTATTAATGTGAATGAAACCGGTAAAACTCTCGTTTTTGGTGATTTTTTCTGTGTTTAATTTGTCTTTCATTTTGTGTTGTATCGTTTATTGTATCCTATATATATAACGGCTGCGTTCAGTCTTGTCAGACTATAGCTACCCACTGAAGGGTGTCTGCACATGAAATTATTGTGGCAAGAGTTGCACAATCTCCAACCACACCTCCCCTGAGTTGGCATTGTTTCAGTGGAAGCGTGCTGGGCCTATAACCTGTTAAGTTTTGAGACATTGTGTTGAACACAGATGGCGGCGTAGTTCAGATCAGTAACCAAGATGGCGACCAAGAATCAAATGCGGTCCATCGCGTAGGTAACCTCTTAAGTTCTGAGATATTATGTTGAACAAAGATGGCGGCGTAGTTCAGATCAGTAACCAAGATGGCGGCGAAGAATTAAATGCGGTCCGTGACGTAGCAAATGGCGAACTGATTGAATCCAAAATTCGACGATTTTTATAATAATTTTGCGACGTTTTGATTGGTTGTTTAGCACATCCGTTGGTTATAAAAATGATTGGCGAATCCATTCATCTCATACCCCCATTACAAGTCAAAAACTTTTTACACAATGTTGCATGTTCAGAAAAACTGGAAAGCTTCATATAAGTTATGAAAGTACATGGCAATTAAACTACACAAAATCTTCCACATTTCATCCCATAAGGAATTGTACGGCTAAAATGCATGGAATTCATGTTACATAACGTTTTTATATATACACGTGGTGTTTAGTTTAGCTAGCTGACCAATCAGATTCATTTTTATTCCACTCTGGGATGAATATTTTCGTTAGTCAATGGCAGGGCTTCACTTAGTCGCCTGACTTTTACTTCTTATTCTATTGTTCATATATATGTTATTTAATTTGTTTTTGTTTTGGTTAAAAATTCACTTACATATAAATAACTGCATTCTCTCAAAACATATCGCAAAACAAAAACAAATAATCATCATTAAATCATTTCTCTCTGATAGGCTCATAAGAGTAGTGGTTGATGGGCAGAAATCAGAGGCCTACAGTATTAATGCTGGAGTCCCTCAGGGGTTCATCCTGGGCCCAACTCTCTTCTTGATCTACACCAATGATCTCCCAAAACACATACTAAAATTATTTGTTGACATCTATGCTGATGACACGACTATCTATGGCAACACATCAAAGGCCGTAAATGACAATGTTCTCTCTGATTCTCTCTCCTCAGATCTTGAGCTTGTGGTTCAATGGGGGAAGATGTGGCTGGTTACTGTTAATGCATCTAAGACCAAGCTCCTATCATTACATCATAAACGCTCTGATCCCCATCTGGCATCGATTGAAATGAATGGCTCTCGTCTAGGGGAGGCCCCATGTTTTGATAAGCTTCTGGCTTTGACCTTTACTCCTGATCTGAAATGGAACACATACATCAAGTCTGTGGCCAAGGTCGCTGGGAAAATGGTGGAATCCTTCTACCGCTCTAGAAGATATGTTACTAATGATGCAATTCTCTATCTGTATAAAAGCCAAGTATGTCCAAGAATGGAGTACTGCTGCCACATCTGGCCAGGAGCTGCTAAAAACAGTCTATCCTGCCTTGACAGAGTACAAAATAGACGTCGTGGCTTGGTGGGGAATGCCCTTTTCTCTTCCCTGCAACCTCTCTCCTACAGAAGAGACGTTGCGAGCCTGTCTCTGTTTCATCATTATTTCCATGGCAAGTGCTTGTCTGAGCTCCAGTCTCTGGTCCCCCCTCGCCAATCTTTCATGAAAAACACCCGACTAGCTGAAACCACTGCCAATAATTTTCCCCACTCTTTATCCGTGCCTAAATCAAAACGTAGATTCGATGAACAAAGTTTCTTTCTTAGAACTGCACGGCTGTGGAACTCTCTGCCGCTTGCCTGTCCCCTCTCCCCCCCCCCTCGAATTCAACTTAGATGTCTTAAATTCCAACACAAGCAAATTCCTAATGAACCGCCCCCTTAAGTAATGACACCTTATCAAATTTCCAATACTAACTATTACTACGATACTATCCCAGTGATTACTGTACACACAATAACCCTTATCCCCGAGTGGCTCCTAGGCCTTGATAAGTGGTGATCCCTATGTAAAAAAAAAAATAAAACATAAAAAAATAAAATAACATCTATATAAATCGCGATATATTCAACAGCCGCATGAGATCACAGTGTAGTATCTGTTCTTCAGATGCTGCACTTCAATTTATTGTTCTCTGTCAGTGGAGGAGAAAGTCTTCACGAGTGAGACAATTTTTATTTTTGTTCCTTTTCTCCACATTAAAAAACGACGACCCTGGTGTCTAACTCTGTCCCGTGGAGAGGCATTGTAAATAGGAACAGTCGCATGAGATAGCCTGGTGGTAGACGTTTACGCTTCTTATCATGGGGTCCTGATTTCAAATCTCGCTATATTCAGCCACTCTGATGAGTCATAGACGACGAAACATGCGTCAGTGGATAATTATATTTTAAAAACAATATATATATATATATATATATATATATATTTAAAATATAGTTATGTCTCGGAAGTAGAGTGAAAAGCACATCTTATTTTTCTTTTATTAATATTATTTTTTTTCTTTGTACACATTTTTGTGAATTATTCCATGGATTTCTGCCTTTGGATTATTATGGACCATCTTCTTCCAATTACGGGATGTCTTTGGATTTTACTTGTACAAATGGAAATTCTTTTAACTTTCTTAAAGTTTTACATTTGGATTTTACCGTCACTGGATTTTTTATCTTCCACCAGACTATCCATTCATGTGTAATCACCCTTTTCTTCACCATATTCCCTCTGCTTAACTTATTTTGTTTTCAAGTAAGATCTTTGACTTACTTTTTGTTTCATCAAATACTTCTGCATGCAAAATCCGATCCCGCATTTTGCTAATTCCTACCCTCTGATGAGAAGGAGAGTATTTGTTCGAAACTCTGCGGATTAAGGACTATCCATTCATCTAGTGTTTCCTTTTCAGATTAAATATGTTTTTAACTCATTTCAAAGTGTTTTTTAACATATTTTATTAACTGTTTGCTCATATATATATATATATATATATATTACTCGCTTAAAGTTTTCACTTCGTTCATTTATCTGGAAAGCTGTTATGCTTCTTCTATATCCGTCCTTCCATCTTTTCAGTGCAATAATTATATTGCACTGTAATGAGTAATATATGAGGTAATAGTACAAGCGGCATTCTTTGGCCTAATTAATTATCTATCTAAAAAAAAAAAAAGGCTGAGTATGAAAATAATCGATGACCATTCTCCAGGTCTTCACATCTCTATTATCATGAATTTTGTTCAAAGAAATTAAAATAATTATAACAAATTGATCTACTCAGATAATTGGATGGCAATAAGCTAATTCGAATTTGCAAATCAATCATAATTTACTTGATTGATAGAATCAAGAATAGATTTGGAGAAAAACAATTTTCTTAAGTCGTGGACTTTACTTTTTATGCATAAAATGTATCTTCTTTTCTTATTAAAAGTCCGAAAAGAAATAAGATAACTCGGAGGTAGTGTTAAAAAGAAAATATCTTTTATACTATTTTAAGACCACTGAAGATTAAAGGTTAATGAGATTCTCAATTGGCGATCAACAACATCATGAGAGGATTCGAAACGATGCGTTAAATTATTTAAGCTTGTGTCTGAAGAAGAATATGCTAACATTGGACTTGAAACAACCATCTTGTATTGAACTGGTAAGCAGCCCTGTAGTATTACAAGTATTGTAATCCACAAAACTAATATTACTTCAAAAGTGCCCAACACAGGTGTAGAGCTTTTATATAAAACTAGCCTGGGTTCTCGGTGTTGCTCGGGTGTTTGGGGGAGGGTGTTGAGCAAAAAAAAAAAAAAAAAAAGTTGTGGTATCCAAGCAGGCTTGAACCCGTGACGTGAAGGCGGAAAAGAAAGTGAAAGAAAATCTGACATTTACCGCTAAACCATGACGCGACAGGAAGTCTAAAGCGTTAAAATTTAAACCTCCCACGAAAGTAGTTTTTAATGTGGGGAAAATCGACTCCCCACAAAACGGGGCATTCTGGCAGTATCCAAATAAATAATAATTGTCTCAGTATGAAGGGTTTTCCCTACATTGACCAAGGACCAATTACAGAACAGATACTACAGGCGTTTGCGTTCCAATAGTTTTGTTTTACTTATATGAAAAAGACAAACAAACACTGGAGACGACGGAAAGGTGGGAAATTTTGTTTAACTCGATCAAAAAAAAACAACAAAAAAAAAAACAGTTAGAGAGAATGATCTAGGAAGTATGCGAAAACTTCTCCCGGAATCTAACAGACACAAGAACCCCGACGCAAAAAGCCTTTCATAGATATACACAAACACTCGCACCCATTTTTCCCTTTATAGATTACTAGCGGGGGTACCCGGCGTTGCCCGGGTGTTTGTAGGTGTGTGTGGTGTTAAATAAAAAAGAACCCGGGGGGGGGGGTCGAACCCGAAGCCCTGAGGCGAAGTTTGAAAATAAAATCGGCCAGCCACAATGAGTTAGTGAAAGATGTTTGAATTTATTTAAGTAAGAACCAAATTGACAGGTGCGCGCCCGGAAGTCGTCGAGCGTTACGACGACGACGATGTCAATGACCAGGTTTGTTTGTTATAAGCAAAGTAAAAAGAAAACAACGTTAACACTTAAGCGGAAAAAAAACACAAAAAAAAAACTAACGTAAGGCAAACGAACGATGAAAACAGAAAAACTAACACGTGAAAAATGGCTTAAATAAGCCTGTTTTGATATTAGAATTTAAAAAATCGGTGGGTACCCGGGTGTTTTTGGTGTGTGTTCAGTGGTGGATAAGCGAAGTAAAAAAAAAAAAAAAGAAAAGAAAAACGAACGTTACGTGAAAAGTGGCATAAATAACACTGGTTCAATATTTAAATTTAAAAAATCGAAAAAAAAAAAGAAAAAAAGAAAGACATCTCACACCACGATTCGAACCCAAAACGAAAATTGTCGACTTCGGGGTGAAAAAAAATCAACGTTTTTGGCCAATTTTTCGATATTTTTTGAGCGAAGGTTGGGGCTTCGATACGATACCGAGTTTGTGAATTTTCAGCGTGTCTGTCGAAAGTTTTTAGCAGACACACAAACATACACACATACATACATACATACATACATTTTCGCTTTTATATATATAGATGTAAACATAGTAAAGAGAGTCTATGTGGATCAGTATTTCAACATTTTCATGTTTTGTTAGAATTCTGAGGAAATATGTAAATGTTGAAACATAAATCCCTTTATATATGTATATATATATATATATATACACAC